>NC_081409.1:846945932-847238932 GCF_030272615.1 Cryptomeria japonica | reverse complement strand
GGAGAATGAGGGTGGTGATGAGGATGAGGAGGATGACGAGGATGAAGATGAGGATGGGGATGACGAGGACAGAGATGAGGATGGGGATGACGAGCAGGAGGCATTGCAGGATATACCTATAGAGCCGGAGACAGCTAGGATAGAGGAGATGGAGATGTGCAGGGCTACCATAGCGAGTCAGCATGATCATATTGTGACATTAGAGAGATAGCATGAGTAGTTCAGAGTGGAGATAGCCACACTCACAGCGGCTCGAGATACAGCAATAGCTCAGGCACAGCGAGAAGAACAGAGAGTCACTGAGTATATTGGGTCGATTCGGGATGCCAGTGCACGAAAGATGGCACAGATGTTGGTAGAGACTGGAGAGGAGATATGCCATTGGAGGATGCTATATGAGAGCACAGTTGCACCAGAGCAGAGAGCAGCTTCATATCGAGCATGATCAAGGACAGAGAGTAGGGCACACTCTCGGAGGTCATTGAGCAGCATGGGGGTGAGTGGACCTATGAGACCACCACAGCCAGGACCAGGAGGGACATCATCCGTGAGACATGATAAGGATGAGGAGGACAGAGGGAGCACCCAGTGATAGAGGCATGTGCTCCATATGAAGGATAGTGGACATTATGTAGTTTGACATTTTTTAGTCAGCCTGCGGGCCATACTTAGGACAGATAGTCCAATTTTCTACTTCGATATTTTTGTGACATATGATATGATATGCATCGATATGATGGGATGCAATATGTTATGACTGATGTTATTTACCATGTATGGATGACTCATGCACTGTTGATGTATGTTTGTGGAACATGTATGGATATATATTTTTTATGTGTTTTTGATGCATTTATAATATGAAATGGATAAAATGCTTGATGTGATGTTTGATGTAATGCAAATGTACTAACCAAATGGATGCAGGATGCAGCATATGTGTTTGGGGAAATCGAAGCACTAGACCGAACTGACTATCCGAACTGACGGAAGAAATGTTAGTAAGAAGAAATGAAACACAGGACAGTTAGAGATGAAGAAAAACTTGCTTTCAGTAATGCACTTTGTAGGTGAGAACCTTTATTTTAATGTAGCAAAATGGATGCGTAGCATCTTGGCATTGAAGGCCAAAGCTGAAATGCAACCCTTTTGCAAAAGACAGACACATCACAGACAAACAGCAATCACAACAAAAAAAAGAAAGAGACCATGAACCATCCCGGTCACTCTAAATCACTCAGTGATATCATCGAGCAACATAGGAACATGATCGAAGATAAATCAATAAAAAGATAAAATGCACAAATTCCAACAAATCAAACAAACACCTTGATCTTCGTTGTCAAAAGTTGAAAGTGCTAATAGGACGATCATGCTGTCTAGTTTTAGGACATGCGGTACCCCGTCTAAGACAGGACACAATCTGGTTTCGAGTATACCACACCCTATGTAAGACCCATGATAGTGTGCTAAGGACCAATGATATTAATGTTGATGTTGATTGATATGACAATTGTGATCAGTTTGAATGTTTGATTTGATTGAAAAGTTCATCTGTTTACGCATGATTGCATTAAAGCACAACGTTGTGATTGCGAGTTGTTGGATTTATACTCAGTGATCTGTCTTATGCACCAAGAGGATATTTATGTTTTTGTTTTGCTTTTCGATTTTTTACAATTTTTTTGTTTGTTTTTTCAGGACTTTATTTGATTTTTTTGGATTATTTCAGGACGTTATTTGATTTTTTTTTTTTTGGATTATTTCAAGACATTATTTGATTTTTTTTTGGATTTTTTTTTCAGGACATTTTTCAATTTTTTTGAATTATTTCAAGACATTTTTCAAATTTTTTTTTGAATTATTTCAGGACATTTTTCAATTTTTTTGGATTATTTCAAGACTTTTTTCAATTTTTATGATTTTGCCCCCAGTGTCTAGCAAGGCAAGGAATATGATAGGTGAATAAATAGGCTTGCTGAAATGTTGGTGGATAGAGGGAAGACAAAGGCCTTTTATCATGGAGATAATACGGATGCAATTTTCAAGGGCTATGGCGTGATGGGACAAGAGACTAGATATGGCAATGTAAAGCAGTGACATGACATGAGGGACATGTCAAGAGGTTTTTGAAACCATGTTTAAATTTTGCATCCTTATGTTAGATCAAGATCAAGGAATGAAAAAGAGTGTATGGATAGTGATAAGATATGGATAGGATAAGCAAGACCAAGAATGGATAAGGGATATGGACTGAAGGTCGGGATAGGCTAAGGGATAGTGGTAGAAAGTTGCAATAAGATAGGGAATATGGATGAAAAATTATAATAAGCAAATGGATAAATACCAAAAGCTATGATAGACTGAAAGCTACAAACAAGATGCATGATGCTCATGACAATCGTCAGCCTTGTCAAGATCAAAGGTGGAAAGAGGAAATGGACATGAGGGACAATAGGATAATGGAGGAGTATGACATGGTATGATAGGATAATGAAGGGCAATAGGATATGAAGGAGGAAACCTGCCCCCAAGTGTGGTGCACAAGAAGTTCATAGATTACGCATGACGCCTGTTTGCCAGGTTTTCATCACGATACTTTCCCAAGGTGCCTGTTTGCCAGGTTTTCACCAGTGGACGAATTATTTTTTCTTTTGTCTTTTTTTTTTCTCACTTTTTTTTTTTTTAATTTTTTTTTGTATTTTGACTTTTTCAATAGAATATGGACACATGATAGGGGATGGAAGAAGGACTCAAGCGTCTTTTTTTTTTTTTTGCTTTGGATAGTAGCCTTAAAAAAAAATGGACCATGACCTTTAAAAGTATGCTCAAAGACGTTGGTAAGATAAGGACATGGAATATGAGATGGAACTAAGGAAAGGATTTATGCAAAGGGTTGGACCAAAGGGATCGAAGGATGAAAAATATGCATTGGATAATGGATAGGGTATTGGAAGAATTGTGCTTGAGTGGATAGAAATGTTGGCAAGATCGACATTGGCACACACCTTGACGGGTGGTGGATTGATGGAGGAAAAATGGATCTCAGATTGTGAGATTTGGATGGAGGAATAGATTGGGATTTTGGGACATAAGATCCCAAAATGGATGATGAAGGTGATGGAGGAATAGCAATTTTGGATGCCAAGTTGGATGTTTCTTTAGGCTATTGTGCTTCAAGGAGCCACTTAGGGATCCACATAGTTTTTTATTTTTCATGCTTTTGTGGTTCCTTGGAGTGCATTACTTGCACAAGGGATTTAGGAACCCATATATATTTTTACTTTTCTTTATTTTGCTCAGTGGGCCTTTGTGGCCTTTTGGATATTTATTTTTCTTTATAGATCATATTGTTCTTTGTTTTGACATGTCGATTATATTGGACATGTTGATCCTTGAATACATGTGGATTGCTAGACTTATGACTTTTATACTTGGCATCCAAATTGCTTGGAGGGGGAAAGGAATGCATGGATGGATATGATTGAAATGGAGTTCTTTTAGATTGATTAAATTTACTCAAGGATGTGTGCCTTTGCTGACCTTGCATAAAGGACGCAGGGATATAAGGACCTGAGATGGATGGAAGAGATGATGGGGAAGGGATATGTTTGGATTGTGATGGAGGGATACCAATGTCTTGAGAGTGAGTTGTGTAGACATGACCATTAAGATCTTCTTTGATGTGGAGGGATTCTTTCTCATGAAGGTCTACTCCTTTGCCTTTATGAATATCTTGACTTGTAGGATACTCTTTTCTTTGGGAAGAAGACGTGAGTCCATTATGAGGTGGATATGATATGAGAGAAATAATGAGATCTTGAAGTGGATCGGATTGGACCAAAGTGGAAGAACCCATTGTGCATGTCAAGGGTTCATGAACATCTTGCACTAACACGTTAGAATCATGAGGGGGATTAGGATCATGAGGGGGACTAGGATTGTGTAGTGGACATGGTTCAATGACAGGCTCTTCAAGAGATGGAATGGGAGAAATAATGGGATCATCAAAAGAAATGAGACCTTGGAGTGGATATGTTGGATTAGGACGTGGAGATGGAGGAACAAGTGGATCTTGTGGAGGATTTAAAGGAATAATTTGATCTTGACAAGGAGGAAGATCATTGGAATCCTCCTTAAGGGTGCTTTGCTCTTGACTTTTAATGGGATCATTGGAAAGGATGGAAGGGATATCTGGAATGTCAATGGGATTTGAAAGGACATTTTTTTCATGAAATGGAATGGGATCGTTTGGGATTGGATGGACTGGGATATCTTGATCTTGCTTGGGGAATGGAGTGTCAATAGGACTTTGGATAGGATGGACAAGAATAGGGAAATCATCATGAGTGTCTGGGGAAATGGGATCTTGGTCAACAATTGGATGGGATGATAAGGTTTTAGGATCTTGATCTTGATTTTCTTTAGGACTCATTTCTTCGCGCTCTAAATTATCCTCTTGACATGAGGTTGGACTTTGGATATGCATGGGGGATTCTAACAAGGAATCAATGTTTTGGCATGAAGGAGATGTACTTTGAACATTTGTGATGGATTCTGGCAAGGAATCAATGCTTGAACATGAGGAAGAGGGACATCGAATGGGGTCCTCTAAAACAGGTAATGGCAATAAAGTGCATGGTGGCATTGGGTCTTGTATTTCTGAAACATGACAAGGATGTGCATCATGAATTGGATTATCATGGCAATCAATTATGGATAGCCCTTGGGTAATTTCATCCTTGGGTGTATTGTTTGATGAGGACAATATGGAAGGTTCTTGTGAAACTTCTAGAGGTGTAGGGATAGATGCCACTGGAGAGTCAATTTGTTTGTGGGGAGATGAGGCATTGCTAGACATAAGTGTATTATCTTGATCTTCTTCAAAGAACTCACTTGGTAATTTCCTTAAGAGCATTGCAATAAAGCCACCTTTCTTTCGAGGTTTTGACATGATTGGATCTGGAATTTGAACTTGTTTTTGGTTTGATGTCATGTTTTGATATTGGACTTGGTTCAATTATTCCGACATGTTTGAAACTTGGGTTGCTGTTTGCTGCAACCTTTATTTTTGAATGTTTGGTTGTGGTTGTTGACATTGATATTCCACCATTGGTTGAACCAATTGTAGACATTGTATAGTTGGTTGGACATATTGTTTAAATTGGACCATTGGTTGTATTGGTTGTATATGTTGAACAATTGGTTGTGTCTGTTGGAAATGTTGAACAACTAGTTGAACCATTGGTTGTATTGGTTGAAAATCTGATTGATAGTAAACACCTTCTTGTTCTTGTTGTGGAAGCACATAATGTTGAAATTGATGTTGTCTCTTTTCTTGAAAGTGTTTCATCATCTCTATTTGTGAGAGGAAAGCTGGTATGTCTGATCGTTCAAGAAGAGATCTTACATCAATTGGCTCAATCTTTGGATTTCGACCTGGAAATTTTTGAAACATTTTGGACACTTGTGATCTATTTTTCTCAATGTTTTTCACTCTTTGTTCCAAAATCTCATTTTCTTGAGCTAGTTTCTCCTCTAGTTTTTGTATTTGGAGACTTGTTTCGTCATAAAAAGTTTGATCAATGTTGCTTTGTTGCTGGGTTGGATAGAATTGTGATTGCATTGTCAGTTGATATGTCAAACTTTGTTGCATCATTGGTGCTTGGAACCTTGTTTCAATAGACATGTCACTATGCAATGTTTTTGGGGATTTTTCAAGGATAATGTATGATATGCAACTAAATGCAAACTAAATAAATGAAAATGCAATCTATGGCAATAATGCAACCTATGTTTTTGTTGTTTTTCAAGATTTTGACAAACTTTTTGGAATGCAAATCTAAAAAAGAGACCCTTAGGAAATTGAAATGATGTCTAGACCTTAAAGGACAAAAGGACCAAGTGACAAAAGGACAAAATGACAATGTCTCCCCTATATGCTTGGATACTAAGCTAGGTTTGACCAAATGACATAGATGACAAAAAGACAAAAGTTTGATAAGGTCAAGACTTCCTAAAAATGACTTAGGGTTTATCAAAGATTTAGATTACTCAAGTATGACAAAACCTAGTTTTGACACTATATGCTAAGGGACAATTACTATGCAAGTGACCCTAATATGATATGATAATGACCTAAGCTTAATGAAGAGACCTAGGGTATGCAAATGCAAATGTATGACAATGGTATTACTCTAATGCAAGAGGACACATGTAAATGGATGACTTTTATTGATATGCAAAAGGAGTATGACCTAGGTGAAACCTAACCTTGGTAGTTGTCAATGACTTTGCAAAATGGACACCTAGGATGAACCTAGATCTAAGTGACATGAATGTTGAGACAAGACTTTGAAAAATGTTTGACAACCATGTTTGAAGGTATTTTGAACTTTGTTGGATGAAATGTTCTTGTGTTTAACCTTGTTTTGAATCAATTTGCCTTGTTTTTGAAATGATATGCAATTCAACTTTTGACAAACAAAGAAGACAAGATATTTCAACTTAGACTCAAGACAATCATGCTCATTCACACATTTCTTATGGTAGGAAAGGACATTAGGTACTTGAGAGGTAGACTCATTATGGGATTCAAGGAGAACACATAGATGCTTGACCCCACAGGCTCCCCTCCACGGCACTCACTTCTCAAGGCAGCCAAGCATCAGTCCCCATGGCGAACTTAGTATCTCTTCCAAGTATCCGAACTTGTCCTTCTCAAGCAACTAGAAGGATTTTTGGCCTCTAAATACAAGGTGTTTAGTAAGGATTTATGTTAAGTGTTACTCCTTGGTGTCACGCAAGTGTGATTAAGACATTAAGACCACCAAGATACCAAACAAATGTAGTCGCGCAAGCACGATTTAGACCATGAGGTCCTACTTAGATGTTGATATGAGAAAGAGTTCAAGGGTCATCACTTCCCAAGTAACTGCAATTCCCACGTAACCCTTCCTTCAAAGCTTTCGCCCATCAGGTATTTGTTTATAGTGAGTTAGAATGCCAGGGTATTCTAGTCGTACTCACTTTGGGTCATTCCCTTCTCACGATTATCACTTGATTGCAAAAGCAAATGGTCGAGAAGGCAAGCCCTCTAAAGGTGACACACAATCAAAAACATGAGCATGGTATCGAAGATCTGGATTTCTGATCACCCTAAGAAGGATGAAAGCATACTCTCCTACTCCAATGTCAAACTCGACAATCAAAGCAAACATACATTCATTCCATCCTGTTTAGAAATCACTAGGTGCCTAAATATTAATTGCAAACACAAAGTTTAGTTGTAGTCCAAGGCAACCTACAAAAACCCAAGTCAGAAGTTTGATATGTTTTAGTCTTTGACTATCGAACCTGCATAAAACGTGTTAGTAGTTTGATTCATTATTTTTGCCATGCGTATGCCAAGGTTCTGCACAGAGAATCAGTACCAAAAAACCAAAAAGTAGAAACAAAATGCAAAACAAAACAATTTTCAAGTAAAAACACTGCTTTTTTTACCCCTGTTTCTGGACTTTACACAGGTGCAGAATGCATGACACAGGCACAGAATGCTTGACACAGGCGCAGATTGTCTCACACAGGCACAGAAGTCCCCAGAAAGCCCTGCATTACCCTATTTCTTGGGTTTTTAACCTACAAATCAACTCAAAAGCACTCAAAAGCATGATTAGGGGGTTAGTTCATGTCGGGTTCACCAATTAATGTAGCTAGGAAATCAGAAATCATCAAAGCAATTCAATATACTAATCTAGCTCAATCACGAAAGCTCAGTTGCAATGATAAATCCTAATTACATCCAATAGAGATATGAAAACAAGACATTCAAAACTAAAAACTAAGCAAACCAGATGCAGATCTGAATGTCTCCTTCATGCGGCTCCATTGTCCTTCTTTCTTCTCCAAATAGCCTTTGTTTGTGGATCTCACCTTCAAGTGCATAAACCTAATGTGAAAGCAAGATTGACATTGGCACAAGAATACTCAAAGTGTGATTGATTCGATAAAGTAATTCAAACAAGTGATTATTAGATCAATAATGTGATTATTAGATTGAGATTGAAGAAATTCATCCAATTTAATAGATCAATAATGTGATTATTTAATGTGATTATTAGCTTCAGTAAGATAAATGATTGAATGAGAGATAAATGAAGTCTCTCATTCAATCATTTATCCTATCGATAATTATGATGAAAAACTTCAAGCTATTAATCCTTCATTTGATAACCATTCTTCATTTGTATATGATCAATCTACTTAGTTCGATTAAATGCTTAACTATCGATAATCATCCTATAGCATAGAATCCTGATTTAATATCGGTTACATGATTTGTGTTCAGCGATTATTAAATTGGGCTAACCAATGCAATCCGATTTATATCGGTTAACATATTTAATAGTAAACAAATGATTATCGAATCAACCAAACACCAATTAGTATCGGGTGTCAATATAAGCTTGCACCGATTGATATCGGGCTATGTATGCACCAAATAATATCGGGTGGCAAGGTAAATATGCACCGATTGGTATCGGGTTATGAAGTTAAGCATACACCAATTGGTATCAGTTGTTAAGATAAACATACACCGATTGGTATCGATTGTTAAACATAGACCATTTGTTATTATTGCGATTAGCAAAGGGGCACGATCAAGTAATTTCTTGATTGGTCGTGTCTAAAAGACATGACCGGTCAAGGCATTACTTGATCGTACCCAGCTCGCATATATATATCAAATGGAATTTGTGAGAAAGAACATTGAAATCAATAAATGCTCCTCTCACTTGTCGTAAAAAATAAGATAGTCAGATTTATAATATAAATAGATAATACATAGAACAAGATAATATCAACTAGAATATAACTTGCATGTTGAATGGAAAATTGAACATCATTTACATGGTATCAGAGCTAGGTTAAATCGAACCTGAGGCTATTCAATTTTGTGAAAAATTCAAAGCAAAGCATATATTCAATATCACAATTCTTCTAATGTCTAGCGCTATTAGATTTGAAGATAGACTCGGAGGAGGTGATGACTTCTCAGCATGGAAGTTGATAATTTAGATGATTCCAAAAGAAAATAAAGTCGAATCATTTGTAAAAACTAAAACTGCAAAACCTGAGACTGAACCTGACAAAACAGCTTGGAGAAAAGGAAATGAAAAGGCCATCAAAATCATAGTTGATGGGGTGAGAAATAATATTATGCCCATCACAAGGAAACATGAAACAACCTACAACATGTTCAAAGAACTTGAAGATGCATTTGAGATATCTAATGCCAGTAGAACCTTCTCTTTAAAAAGAGAAATAAACCACATAGACATTATCAAAGGAGAATCCGTCAATGCCTACTTCATGCAAATATCAGCCCAAAGGGATGAACTGGCAACCCTTGGATATGAGATCCAAAGAAAAGAATTAACACTCATTGCTCTAGATGGGTTGCCTAGCATATGGGAAACATTCATCCAAGGCATCAGTGCAAGGGATGAATTTCCAAAATTCGATAGGCTAAAGGCTGACTGTCTCCAAGAGGAGTCAAGGCAAAATAAGAAAGGGATCAAGAAAAAAAATATAGATGAAGATCTCCAAGTTCTAAATACAAACTCAATCAAGAAAGATAAAACTATTGGTCAAATACAAGGCTACTTCTATGAGCTATGCACAGAGCCCAACTTAGCCCTAATTCATGAGACTATAGATGCTAATGAAGTCTGGCATAGAAGACTAGGCCACCTAAATTTTAGAGCTTTATCATCAATGGGAGACCTTTTCACAGGTCTACCTAAGTTAAAGCAATATCATTTAGGGGCATGCAAAGGATGTGCCCTAGGTAAAAATACTAAGGGTGCCTTTCAAAATAGTTCTAGGAAAACAAGTAAAATTTTAGAGCTAGTTCATTCTAATGTATGTGGAGCCATGTCTGTACCTTCTTTGGGGGGATTTTTGTATTATGTAATATTTGTTGATGACTACTTTAGGAAAACTTGGATCTACTTTTTGAAATGTAAAGAATTAGAAGAGATCCTTAATAGGTTTAAATAATTCAAATCACTAACAAAGAACTACTCAAAAAATAAAACAAAAACCCTAAGATTTGATAATGGGGGAGAATACACATCAGAATTATTTAAAGAGTTTTATAAAAATTCAGGGATTAAGAGGGAGTTAACAATACCTTATAATCCTCAACAAAATGGGGTAGCTAAGAGGAAAAATAGGACAATCGTTGAAGCTGCCAAAGCTATGATTCTTGATCAAAATTTGAATGCCAATCTTTGGCTAGAAGCAACTAGCACTGTTGTATATATTCAAAACAGATGTCCTCACTCCCATCTTGAAGATAAGACCCCTGAGGAAGTCTTTACTAAATCAAAACCAGATATCAGCCATCTTAGGATATTTGGATGCCCTATCTATATTCATGTACCTAGGGAGAAAATATTAAAATTAGAACCTTCTGGAAAAAGGGAAATTCTTGTAGGATGTAGTGAAACCTCTAAAGCCTACAGGATCTATATACCTGGTCAAAAGATTATTGAACTAAGTAGGGATGTGATCTTTGAAGAAGACTTAGCCATCAAAGAGCCCAAAGATCACTAGAGCCTAAAGTCTATATCCCTACCCCTAGCATAGATAAAGATCCTACTCCTGAGCTTCAGGGGGAGAATCCTAAGGAAACTATAGGTGAAACTCAAAATCCACCGAGAGAAAACCTCAAGAAAAGACCACTATGGGCCACCAAGACTGTAGCAGAAGCTCAAAAGTTTGTTTCTTCTTCAAGAACATTCAGGGAAAGCAAAAGGCTTAATAAATTCACTAGCTATGTTGCCCTTATGAATGATCTCTCTAAAGCCGAACCAAACAATGTATCAAATGCACTTGAACATCAAGTATGGAAGGATGCCATGTCTAAAGAGTATCGGTCCAGTATGAAAAATGATGTTTGGGAGATTGTTCCTAGGCCAACTAAAAAAATCAGTTGTTTCATCTAAATGGTTGTTCAAGATCAAACATGTTGTCGATGGTAGTATTGAAAAATACAAGGCCAGATATTTGTTATGCAGTTAATGCTCTAAGTCAGTTTATGCGTGAACCTAAGGAGACACACCTGGTTGCAGTAAAACACATTTTGAGATACCTACAAGGTACCCTAAACCTTGGTCTCAAATATGAGAAAGTTGATATAGACCTACATGGATTTAAAGATTCAGATTGGGCTGGAAGTGTGACTGACAGAAAAAGCACTTCAGTGTGTTGCTTCAGTCTAGGTTCAACTATGATATCTTGGATCAGCAAGAAGCAGCCTTTTGTAGCTCAAAGCTCCACCAAGGTTGAATACATTGCAGCTTCTATGGCTGCCCGTGAAGCAGTATGGCTTAGGAAGCTGCTTGTGGGGTTATTTGGAGAGCCTATGAAACCCACTGTTATAAATTGTGACAATCAGAGCTGCATAAAACTTTCAGTAAATCCAGTGTTCCATGACAGATCCAAGCATATTGAGATTACATACCACTATGTGCGAGATATGGTAGACAGGAATGTGGTCCAATTAGAATATGTTTGTACAGGAGATCAAACTACAGATATTCTGACCAAACCTCTTTCCAGAGTGAAGGTTGATCACTTTAGAAAAGGTTTAGGTATGATAGAAAGGTAATTTGCTTTGTAAATCAGTATTTGCATATCAATAAGATGTTTAATGTGTAAACTTCTTTGTCATGATAGGACATTTTGGATTTTATCCCCTGGGTTCATATATAAGAGGAGACGATCTCTCAAGATAATGAACACTTGTATGAAGACATTATAAGGTGACCATCTTATGATGTCCAAACCAGTTATCATGTTGGATCTCTAGTGTGTCATGGATGTGCCATGATTGTGTTGTGGTAAAACATTTGTATAAGGTGTTAGTGCACATATCACAACGTGGATAAGATAAGAATTTAATCTTTCTCATATGATTATCCTTAAGTATTGCGTGTGTAGGCAATACTGATATCACATGCTTGGGTGATATCCTATCATCGCAAGATTGACATGATGGAAATTTGTATCACGTGTTTAGGTGATGCTTCATATCATGTGATTAGGTGATATGATTTTCTGGGTAAGTGCACAAAGTTGTGTCCACTTAGTGTGGAAGTTTTACACTTAGAAAAAAAAGGCAAATCTCACGGAACGCATGAGAAATGAAACGGGATCCTGTTTCCTGTCGGGATCTTGAGCCAAAATTTGAAACGGGATCCTGTTTAGCTTCGGGATCCCAAGCCTAGATCTAAAACGGGATCACATTTCAAAACCAAAATGGGATCCCGTTTTAGAACGAGATCCTGTTTAAAATATATATATATATATATATATATATAATAAAAAATGCAAGCTATATATACATGAAATATAAAATTCATATATAAGTCACATTTCTCTTTTTCTTTTTTTTCCTTTCTATCTCACTTTGTCTCCTCTCTCCCAAAATCTAAAACTATGTCTCTACCTCTCTCTCACGTCCTTAACTCTTTACTCTGTATCTTTGCTAACTCTATACACCTCCCCTTACCCCCCTACCTACATAACATAGGTCTTATTGTATCACAATAGGTCCTATTATGACATAATACCCCTTAACAAGTCCTAGTAAGGGGTATAATGTCATAATAGGTCTTCTTAAGGGGTCTTATGACATAATAGTACCTATTATGACATAATAGGTCGTATTATGTCACAATACGACCTATTATGTCACAATAGGTCATATTATGACATTATAGGTCCTATTATGTCACAATAGGTCCTATTGTGACATAATACCCCTCAACTAGAATCTAAACATACCATCTCTCTCTTCCAACCAACTTATCTTTCTCTACATATGTCATAATAGGTCCTACTAAAGGGTCTTATGTCATAATAGGTCATCTTAAGAGGTCTTATGATATAATAGGTCGTATTATGACATAATAGGTCGTATTATGACATAATAAGTCATATTATGTCATAATAGGACCTATTATGTCACAATGAGACCTATTATGACATAATAGGTTGTATTATGACATTATAGGTTCTATTATATCGCAATAGGTCCTATTATGACATAATACCCCTTAACATGTCCTAGTAAGGGGTATAAAGTCATAATAGGTCATCTTAAGGGGTTTTATGATATAATATGACCTATGATGTCATAATAAGACCTATGATGACATAATAGGACATATTACATCATCATAGGTCTTATTATGTCATTATTAGTCTTGTTATGACATAATACCCTTTAACGGGTCCTACATAGGGGTATAATGTTAGGTCCTCTTAAGGGGTCTTATGACATTAGGACCTATTATGACATAATAGGTCCTAATATGTGATAATCGATCTTATTATGTCATAATAGATCCTACTAAGGGGTCTTATGTCATAATAGGTCTTGTTAAGGGGTCATATGACATAATAGGTCGTATTATGTCACAATAGGACCTATTCTATCACAATAGGTCCTATTATGTCACAATGTGACCTATTATGACATAATATTATGATATTATAGGTCTTATTATGACATAATAAGTCATATTGTGACATAATACATCCTATTATGTCACAATGTGACCTATTATGACATAATATGTCATATTATGACATTATAGGTCATATTATGTCACAATAGGTTCTATTATGACGTAATACCCCTTAACTCTCTCTAAAAGTACCATCTCTATTTCTCAACAAACTTATCTTTCTCTACATATGTCATAATAGGTCCTACTAAGGGGTCTTATGTCATAATAGGTCCTAGTAAGAGGTATAATGTCATAATAGGTCCTCTTAAGGGGTCTTGTGATATAATAGGTCGTATTATGACATAATAGGTCGTATTATGTCATAATAGGACCTATTATGTCACAATGGGACCTATTATGACATAATAGATCATATTATGACATTATATGTCCTATTATGTCACAATAGGTCCTATTATGACATAATACCCATTAACAAGTCCTAGTAAGGAGTATAAAGTCATAATAGATCCTCTTAAGGGGTTTTATGACATAATAGGACCTATGATGACATAATAGGACCTATGATGACATAATAGGACCTATGATGACATAATAGGACCTATTATATCATCATAGATCCTATTATGTCATTATTAGTCCTATTATGACATAATACCCTTTAAGGGGTCCTAGTAAGGGGTATAATGTCATAGTAGGTCCCCTTAAGGGGTCTTATGACATAATAGGACCTATTATGACATGAGAGGTCCTCTTAAGGGGTCTCATGACATTACAAGACCTATTATGACATAATATAGGTCCTATTATGTGATAATAAACCCTATTATGTCATAATAGGTCCTACTAAGGTCTGTCTTATATCATAATAGGTCCTAATAAGAGGTATAATGTCATAATAGGTCCTCTTAAGGGGTCTTATGACATAATAGGACCTATTATGACATAATAGGTCTTATTATGTGATAATCTATCATATTATGTCATAATAGGTTCTACTAAGGGGTCTTATGTCATAATAGGTCCTAGTAAGAGATATAATGTCATAATAGGTCTTCTTAAGGGGTCTTATGCCATAATAGGACCTATTATGACATAATAGGTCGTATTATGTCACAATAGGACCTATTATGTTACAATAGGTCATATTATGACATTATAGGTCCTATTATGACATTATAGGTCCTATTATGTCACAATAGGTCCTGTTGTGACATAATACCCCCCAACTAGAATCTAAACATACCATCTCTCTCTTCCAACCAACTTATCTTTCTCTACACATGTCATAATAGGTCCTACTAAAGGGTCTTATGTCATAATAGGTCCTCTTAAGGGGTCTTATGATATAATAGGTCGTATTATGACATAATAGGTCATATTATGACATAATAGGTCATATTATGACATAATAAGTCGTATTATGTCATAATAGGACCTATTATGTCACAATGAGACCTATTATGACATAATAGGTTGTATTATGACATTATAGGTCCTATTATATCGCAATAGATCCTATTATGACATAATACCCCTTAACATGTCCCAGTAAGGGGTATAAAGTCATAATAGGTCCTCTTAAGGGGTTTTATGACATAATATGACCTATGATGTCATATTAGGTCCTACGATGACATAATAGGACCTATTACATCATCATAGATCATATTATGTCATAATTGGTCTTTTTATGACATAATACCCTTTAACGGGTCCTACTAAGGGGCATAATGTTATAATAGGTCCTCTTAAGGGGTCTTATAACATAATAAGACCAATTATGACATAACAGGTTCTCTTAAGGGGTCTTATGACATTATAGGACCTATATGACATAATAGGTCCTATTATATGATAATCGATCCTATTATGTCATAATAGGTCCTACTAAGGGGTCTTATGTCATAATAGGTCCTAGTAAGAGGTATAATGTTATAATAGGTCCTCTTAAGGGGTATTATGACACAAAAGGACCTATTATGTCACAAAAGGACCTATTATGACATAATGAGTCATATTATGATATTATAGGTCTTATTATGTCACAATAGGTCTTGTTATGACATAATACCTCTTAACAAGTCCTACTAAGGGGTATAAAGTCATAACAGTTCCTCTTAAGGGATTTTATGACATAATAGGACCTATGATGACATAATATGACCTATTATGTCATCATAGGTCCTATTATGTCATAATCAGTCCTATTATGACATAATACCTTTCAATAGGTCCTACCAAAGGGTATAATATAATAATACATCCTCTTAAGGGGTCTTATGACATAATAGGACCTATTATGACATGACATGTCCTCTTAAGGGGTCTTATGACATTATAGGACCTATTATGACATAATAGGTCTTACTAAGGGGTCTTAAGTCATAATAGTTCCTATTAAGAGGTATAATGTCATAATAGGTCCTTTTGAGGGGTCTTATGACATAATAGGACCTATTATGACGTAATAGGTCGTATTATGTCACAATGGGACCTATTATGACACAATATGACCTATTATGACACATTAGGACCTATTATGTACCAATGAGACTTATTATGACATAATAGGTTGTATTATGACATTATAGATCCTATTACGTCACAATTTATAAGATCTTCTAAAATCTAGAATCTGTATATTATAACTCTCAGATATCTGAAACCATTCTCAAACATCCTGCTAATATATACATAAAATATAACTTAAAGTTTAAGATATATAACTTAAACTTAAATTTAATATTTCATGTATATATAGTTTGTTTGTTTAAAATAAAAAATAAAAAATAAAAATAAAAATTTAAAAAAAAATTAAAAATTAAAAAACAAAACGGGATCACATTTCAAAACGGGATCCCATGTGCTAAACATTTTTTTAATTATTTTTAAAAATGAAACGGGATCCCGTTTCTAAAAATTTCAACTTTGGTTCAGTTGTAGCTTCGGATTTTGGCTTGGGAAATGGCTTGGAGAGCCAACCCTTAGGCTTGGACTTGGTTTGACCTGCAACTTGAAGGCCAAATCAATCTTCATATAAAATAATGACTTTAAAAATATATTTGAACACCAAATTTTCAGAATTTTTTTAAACAATGAAAACCCATTATAGTAGAGACTATCTAGATTCTAAATATGTAATTTTTTTTTAAAATGATCAATATTTTTATTTTTAAAATAATTACTAATGAAAGAGGTCTATAAACTCGAAATAACATGGTTTTTTTGTTTTTTAGTTTTTTGAAAAAAACATTATATGACATCAAACTAGAGACAATTCTATACAGTTTTTAAAAAAAAAAAACCAAAAAATGTTAAGTTTAGGTCAAATTATGCTTGCCGTACACAAGAATTTTTCAAAACAATGATTATGCCCAATAAAAAATTAACAAAAAAAAAATATGCAAAAAAAAATTACAAAAAAATATTCTCATCAAAAGTGAGTGAGTTATAGATCTTTTCCCAAAAGGATTTGTAAAAAAAATTTCATATACGTCAAATTATGCTTGTCGTACACGAGCATGGTATGGTCCTGAAAAGTGACTTTTAAACTATAGGTTTTAGTAATGCCTATTCAAACTTCATTTTTAAGATCTGGGTATTAAAATAAATTACATATTTGGAAAGTAGACTTCAAGCACTACATTTTCTATTACTGAATTTTTTTAAGATTCATTCTTTAAGTGCCTCAAATATTTAGGTCAAACGGGACGAAATCGAAAAAAAAGGGAAAAAACTTCCACTTTTTGGCCAAAAAGTGGACAACTTCTTGCACTTACCCTTCTAGAGAGTCAGATTGTGTAAAGAATGCTAACTATCATTTGAACTGTGATGCTTGATATATTGTTTGCATTTATCTTACCTAGCTAAGAGGGAGTGTTAATGCATGATAGCTTCGGTAAGATAAATGATTGAATGAGAGATAAATGAAGTCTCTCATTCAATCATTTATCCTATCGATAATTATGATGAAAAACTTCAAGCTATTAATCCTTCATTTGATAACCATTCTTCATTTGTATATGATCAATCTACTTAGTTCAATTAAATGCTTAACTATCGATAATCATCCTATAGCATAGAATCCCAATTTAATATCAGTTACATGATTTGTGTTCACTGATTATTAAATCGGGATAACCAATGCAATCCGATTTATATTGGTTAACATATTTAATATTAAACAAATGATTATCGGATCAACCAAACACCGATTAGTATCGGGTGTCAATATAAGCTTGCACCGATTGATATCGGGTTATGTATGCACCGATTAATATCGGGTGGCAAGGTAAATATGCACCGATTTGTATCGAGTTGTGAAGTTAAGCATACACCGATTGGTATCGGTTGTTAAACATACACCATTTGTTATTATTGCGATTAGCAAAGGGGCACGATCAAGTAATGTCTTGATCGGTCGTGTCTAAAAGACATGACCGATCAAGGCATTGCTTGATCGTACCCAGCTTGCATATATATATCAAATGGAATTTGTGAGAAAGAACATTGAAATCAATAAATGCTCCTCTCACTTGTCGTACAAAATAAGATAGTCAGATTTATAATATAAATAGATAATACATAGAACAAGATAATATCAACTAGAATATAACTTGCATGTTGAATGGAAAATTGAACATCATTTACACTTATGCCATAGCCAACTTTCATCAATATGTGCAATCAAACATGTCTTTTCACCAGAGTTCAAATGAAAAATGTTACCTTTTGTCTGTGTATCGGTTGCAATCTCCAATCCTGATTTGCTAATGATTTTGCACTTTCCATCCTTCAATTGTAATTGAAATCCTCTGTCTACCAACTATCCTACACTCAAAAGATTATGCTTCAGACCTTCAACATAATAGACATTATTAGTGTTATTCTTACCATCCAATGAAATGGTTCATCTTCCTTTGATCATGCATGCTTTGTTATTACCAAATCTGACTTGATCACCATCAAATTCTTGCAGGGTAAAAAACTTTCTTTTGTCTCCTGTGATATGATGAGAATATCCACTGTCTATTACCCATTCATCTTTGTCTTCAACTTTTTCTGCAAGGGCCTTTTCCTCATTTATGATAACTGGTTTTGGATCATCTCCCTTCATAGCATAAAATACCCATTCTTTTCCATTGACGAATCCACTAGCTGAATCTCTTATCGGTTCTTCTTCGAAGTCATCAGTTACTCCTTCCTCATCAGCATAGTAGGATGATTTTTTTTGTTTCTCCTGTACTTATGCTTGATCTGATATTCAGGGTTAGGCTTAAAAGATCTTCTTTCTCTTTCTTCCAATTTTGAATTCCTTTCAGGACATCTAGATGCAAAATGACCTATCTTTTTACATGCAAAACATTTGAAAGGAGATTTGCCTTCATACTTACTTCCTGACAGACCTTTAGGTATCCTTCTAGAAAATAGGGCTTCAAGTTGCTCAAGCTCTTCATCTTCTTTCTTATTCTCTTCCAATTCCTTTGCATACAAAACTTTCCAATCTTGCTTGTCTGTTGATGATGTAGATGCCTTAAATGCAGTATCAATCTTTGCAGCTCCTAGAGGACCAAATTCCTCAAGGTCAAAAGCAGATATCTTCCCAACAAGAGTATCTATATTGATAGAAGAATTAGGCATGGTTCTTAGCTCATTAATTGCAGTTACCTTCGTCTTATCTGTTGGTGGAAAAACCCTTAATGCTTTTGAAACAATCTCTTCCTCGCTCAGAGATCCACCACAGCACTGAATTACTAATACAATTTCATTTACCCTTTTCATGAATGCATAAATTCTTTCATCTTCCTTCATCTTCAAGATTTCATATCTTACCCGATAACATTCAAGTTTTGCAATTTTAACAGTGGGATCACCTTCATTCAGAGTCTCCAACTTGTCCCATATAGCTTTTGCTGATGATTTATCTGATAGTCCCATGATTTGTTGATCTAATAAGGCGCTTAAGAGGGCTTCTCTATCTTTGCAGTCACTGTCAATGTTCTTTTACAAGTCTGTCGGTGTAGGATTGCCAGATGTCAGATCATGAGGAGTGTAACCTTTCTGAGTTATTTCCCAAGTTTCCTTTCCAATGCATCTTAGATGAGTCTCCATCTGAATCTTCCATACTCCATAGTTTGTTCCATCAAGCCTAGGGTTTCCCTTCTGGAAAATAGTAGTTGAACTATTAGTTGCCATAGGATCTTTGTCAAGTGGTTAAGCTTCTCCAAAAAGAGGACCGGGCTCTTATACCAATTGTTAGGATAATCGATGAACAACTGAGAATGGGGGGGTGAAACAGTTGTAAACAAATTATGTGAATTAAAGCACTTAAAATATTCTACTGGAATAATTGATAAAGCATTAAAGCATAATTGAAAACCAGAGAATCAATACCATGCAACCATAACACATAACACCATGATTTATACATCGAAAACCTGGTAAAGGGAAAAACCACGGTGGGAAACCCTACCCACAGTCAGATGATACTTTTGTAGAAAGTATATGATTACAATAGGGGCTTGCACATGCAGGAAGGAACATTGCCTAGAGCACACTGCTCATCACAATGGAGTCTCACTGACTATAGAAGAGGCCAACCACCTCAAGATACTTGGACAACAATCCAGAAAGAAGAATTGCTTGTGATAGCATCAAACATGCCAGATTACAGTTCTAGTTAAGCTCGAAACCGGAGGTCTAAAACCTCTTACATAAACCCAACTCTATCACCTATGATCGACCAAATCCTCTACACAAATGATTATTACATTATTCTTTCCTCGCCCATGATCTACAATGAGATCTTACATATATTTATACCAACCTGGGACCTAACCAATTAGGTCAGCCACCCAAATGATAATTCAATAGATCCATTACATAATCCTGAGATAAAATCATAAAGCATGCCATCCTAAGGCCAAAAAAACATCATCCAATCAATAAAACATCGGAGAAGTGCTTCAAAGGATCACCAACACATTACATGAAAACCGGTCCATAACCTAGATAGCACCAGACCTAAATTAGATCCACACAAGCCAAAGAAATGACACCAATCAGTCAAGGCACGAACACAATCACCATCAGCATCGTGAATCCTTTTTAGAAGTTGCACCAACACCACTTATGCATTACATCAAAGATCTTCAATAAACCTCTGTCCGTGAAACCCTTACCAGACCAATACAACAGGCTAACTAGAACATAAGATAGAATATGATCATCAAGTCAATACCAACTAGCTGAAACATACTTCAGAATCATATGAACCATCCATACAAACTTATTCCATCATCCAGATCATACCGATGACAATCAATTGATAATCTTCCCAATCCAATCCTTCTACTGGAAGCCGGTAAACAACTATAATAGTTGACATTAATGACAAAAAATCAATGCAACACATAATTAATATATGCCACAAATCATCCTAGTTATTCTGTATTTCACTTTCCACAGGGTCTAAATTTTCTGAGGGTGACTTAACAGTTTCAACTTTGAAATTTCTCATATCAATGTCACAAAACATCACCATATTATTTAGGTCAAACTGTTCAGCAGTATCATCAGATCTGGGTTCTCTTTCTAACCTAACATTTTGTCCATTTATAGGGATAGTAGCATATGATAAGTCTAGTTGAACATTTTCCCCAGCCACTGTCGTCCATCGCCTTGACAAAAACATACCATAATTCGGGGGGACATCTAGAACTATGATATTTGCCTTATAGACCAAGCATAACATATCTATCTTGATTTCTAATTTTTTTAGGATACCTATCACAGATATAGATCTATTATCCATAGAATAACATTTCCCATATTTGCTATCAACTTTTAATCCAAGTTCTTCCATGACCCCCACAGGCATGATATTAATAGAAGCCCTAGAATCAATCATGCAATTTTTTACATGTTTACCATTGATTAATAGAGTCATATAAAAAGGATCTACTTGGGAGGGGGCCTTGGTGGTAGTGTTCACTAGATAGACTTCAGGTGTTTGCATGGTTTCAGAATGTTCGACTTGTGTGCTCAGATTGTCATTTTTTTAAACAGCATTGTTTTGCACAACATCTTGGGACATACTGGGAACTCCATTTATGATAGCCAAAGCATTATCTTTATGATCTGGGATTTTCTTCATTTCTAACAAAGGAACATAAATCTTTATTTGAGACTATATTTGCATCATATCAAAAGAAGGTGCTATTAAATTACCTAGATTAGCATCCTTCTGAACTATTGTTGTTGGTTGCTTCTCCTTTTTAGCCATTTTTGCTTTGGGGAGAACCTCATCTGCAGCCTTCTTCTCAGTCTTCCTGAAATTAGTGCTTCCCTTTGGCACATATTTCTGAGTAAGGACAAGTTTTTCAGTCTTTCTTTTCTCCCCAGTAACTTGTGGAGGAGTTTGTTGTTTAGCCTCTGGATGCTTGTCTTTGATGAACATCCCACATGGTCTTCCCTAGTTGGGCAGAGCTTCCCTTGGTTTCAAATTTTATCGACTCTTAATTTGGGTAACAACAACAACAGTGATTTTCTTGATTTCTTCCTCAAAAGGTCTTATCAAACTAACATTTTCAGACTGATTACTGGAGGTGTTTACCCTATAACCTTCCCTTTCTTCCTCATTAGAAAACACTTCTTAATGGTGGCTGCCACTCCATTTCCTTTTGAATATCCACATCTACCTCTGCTTCATTTTCCTCAGAGATTAAATACTCAGATTCACTATTTTCTTAGAAAGATGAAACATTCACTATGTAGTCTGAGAATCCATCCTCCCTGCAGCTGGCATAAACATCCTCATCTTCCTCCATGGCCTCTGTCACTGCACATTAAGATTGTGTATGTGTAAACTTACACACATTGCACCATGGAATATCCTCCACAAAGTGAGCACCTGATCTTTTCAGTGGGTTTGGTGTCTCTTTGTTTGTAGGCCTTTGATTTCCAACCACAGGCCTTCCATCTTTCCAGTTAGTGTTATAGGGCATATCATGCAATTTTGGTCGATCATTCCTCTAAAAACTAGGTCTATCATGAGATATACCCTTCTCATTTATTTCCACTTTGTAACTTAGATCCTTTAGGGCACCCATAACCTTATCCAACTTATCCTCTTCCTTGGGCACCCAGTTATGATGCCCTCTAGGATTTTGCAGAATCTTGAAATCATCTCTTCTTGATATTTTCCCTGAGGCCTTTCTATTATTCTCAATGGTTTGAACCATTTTGAATGCAGCGGTCAAAGTTGGAGGGTTATTAGACCTTAGCTCATATCCAATTTTAGGATCAAAAGCATCAAAGTAAACACCAAGTTCATGTTGTTAGTTGGTTTCAAACTGAGAGGAATCTTGTTCAAAATCTTAACGAATCTATTATTGAAAAAGGCAACATCTTCATTCTGATTTTTTCTAATACTTGTCAACTCATACAAAGAAAACTTAGGGTTTGAATGATCACCATACTGATCTTTGAACATTCTTTTGAAGTCTTGGAATAATCTGATTAACAAATCAAACAAACTTTTGTACCATTGTCTAGTGTCATCAATCAAAGATTGCATGAACATCTTCATGAAGACATCTTCATCCTCCACTTCAAAATTATCCATCACATTTTGGAAAGTTCTCCTAAAATAGAATTGTTCCCTGAAAACTTTGGCAATGCATCTCTTAGCTCATTACTTACTAGATTTGGGAAACCCACAATCCCAGTAAAATCAATCTGTCTATATCTATCCAGTTGCATTGGTCTCATTGCAAACCGGTTATGCATTTGTTGTTGATGGTTTTGTTGTAGGGGTATTTGATATTGTTGTTGATATTTCCCTACAATTTTTTGTTGATATTGTAGGAACTATAAATATTGTTGATAAGCATTATTTACTCCAGCTGGGTTACCATGTTGATACATTGGTGGAGGTGGGTATTGCGGGATAAAAGGAGCTTGCAGAGGTGGTTGACCAAAAGTTTGTCCCAGCAAATTGTACTGATTTTGGGCTCCATAATATTGACTGGTACTTGTTTGACTAGTACTCATATTTTGGACATTGACAGGGGGAGGACTTGTGCTGACAGAAACAGATGATGAACTTGGCATTCATGTTGTCCATGGGTTAAACATTGGCACGGTACTAGCACTAGTACCAGTAAAACTTGCCTGGGTATTATCTTGAGCAGTAAGTATTGCTCGTGTGGACACAGTACTTATAATAGGGGCTTGAGTGGTGGTACTTGTAATAGCAAGGGCTGAAACCCCAATGGTGCTTATGCTAGAGGGAAGACATGTGTAAGGACCCACTTGTCCTAACCCTAGTTAAACCAAACTTAAACTCATTGTTTTAATTAATTATTAAATTAACCATTATTGCACATGCAAAAGCAATAATTATTAACATGCAAGTAATAGATAAGTAACTGAACAACCATGCAACTCATAAATAACATGTAGGAATTAAATGTGCATGCAAACAATAACAATCTAAAATTACGCATGAGGTCCAATAGAATGCAAACCATAATTAGTTATGATGTCGAGTTACGTGTGCGCATGAGTAGCGTAAATCATATGCATGAAATTATTACGAATTAAATTAACATGCAAAAACTCATAATTAAATAATCTACCAGATAATTAAATATGACCATGCATACATGCGTAAATGAAAACTAATCTAAGAAAGTAAATCATGCATGTTAGTGGGTTAGTATATTAGTAGCCTTTTTTTTCTTCTTTTTTTTGTCAGTTACATTGCATGGTGACTTCTTGTCGCTTTACATCATGTGACCTTTATAGGTCCTTTTTCATAACCTCTACATGCGACCATTCTGGTCTTTACAATGAAATAAAATATACATCTTTAATTATTACATAAAATTTTATCTGGAATCTCTGACTTTCTTTGTCTCCAGATGTGTCGCCTCCGTTTGACCTGGATAACCTCCTCTCGTAAACCGGATGACGGACATATGACCCAGGCATTTTATCCGCCCAACCAAATGAAGCATAAGCTTCCCGGTGCTCTTGATAAGCTCCCGTCCCTCACAACGGAGTATCCTAGCAAGTCGGTACCAACTAGTAGTAAAGGAATCTTGTGCAATCATGTAGAACTAACAAACCATCCTAGTTGAACTAACTACGTGTGTTATGGCAGGGAGAAAAATAAATAAATATGATGGCCATCATTACCCTATTGGGGAGGTGAAGAAAATCCCCCTTCCCTGGTTAGCCCATAAACAAGCACTCTCGTTCCATAATCATCCCTCATAGACAAAAAAATAATTAACCCTCCGCGCATTAATGTCAGAATAATATTATTATATGTTTTCTTTATAAATTTTTAGAAATTTTCCCTTTATAATATAATTTCCTCAAATCAAAATTAAATTTTAATATTTTCAATAATTCTAAATTAAGAATCTCTATTTAAGTTAAAATTTACTACTATCAAGACTTTCCAAATATAGTCGTAATGTTTCAGTCTTTTCTTAAAAACCCAGATACCAATTTCTCTAAAATTTTCACAGTAACTAAAAATATTGAAAACGCAAAAACCCAGTAAATTTCCTAAAAACCTAGTTTCTACTTTTTATGATACATCAAGAAGAAGGTGTTGACAACACAACTGACACATCAAACAAACTAGCATTAAATCCACAATACCCAATTTTAAAAGAAAAAGATCAAATAAAGACTCAATAAAATATGTAAAATAAATGAACCTCGTTGTAAGAAAGAAGAATCGCAGGCATTTCCCAAATTTTAAACAATCTCTTCAATCTACCTTGTCGACTTCACAGCAATCACACGAATCAAGAAGCTCAAAAAGAATTGGAATGATCAAATAACAGGTTTATTCCTATATTTATAAACATTGAATTCTCTAAAAATAAAATTTAATTGTTTGCATGATTAAATTCTAAAAATAAAACTAATTATTAAAATTAGAACTCACAAAATAATTAATTGATTTTATTAAATTACAATTTGTTAAAGATTTAGTTTTTAAGAAAATAATTAATTATTAGGCTCTCACATGTCGTCTATATTTTTAGTACATAAGTTTAGTCCAACATTGTATTTTTGCATGCCTTGATCATTTATTTAAATTTATTAATTAATATTTTAATTAATTTCTTGAATTAATCTCATTATTTATTTTAATTAGTCCTCTAATTTAAGTATTTATAAGATATTATATCTTAAATATCTTTTATATTTTATAATTTAATTATCAAATAATTTAATTTTTAATTACTCAACTAATTAATTTATTTACTCTCTTTTAAATAATTATTTTATAATTATTTCTAGCTTGATTGTAATATTAAATACTTGTATATTTAATAATTTATCCTTATTATTATTTTTATTTTATTTTATCAATATATTTTAGCCTCCAATTCTTTTTGAGTTTCTTGATTCGTGTGATTGTTGTGAAGTCAACAAGGTAGATTGAAGAGATTGTTTAAAATTTGGGAAACGCCTGCAATTCTTCTTTCTTACAGCGAGGTTTATTTATTTTACATATTTTATTGAGTCTTTATTTGATCTTTTTCTTTTAAAATTGGGTATTGTGGATTTAATGCTAGTTTGTTTGATGTGTCAGTTGTGTTGTCAACACCTTCTTCTCAATGTATCATAAAAAGTAGAAACTGGGTTTTTGCGTTTTCAATATTTTTAGTCACTACGAAAATTTCAGAGAAATTGGGATCTGGGTTTTTAAGAAAAGACTGAAACATTACGACTGTATTTGGAAAGTCTTGATAGTGGTAAATTCTAACTTAAATAGAGATTCTTAATTTAGAATTATTGAAAATATTAAAATTTAATTTTGATTTGAGGAAATTATATTATAAAGGGAAAATTTATAAAAATTTATAAAGAAAACATATAATAATATTATTCTGACATTAATCCGCTGAGGGTTAATTATTTTTCTGTCTATGAGGGATGATTATGGAACGAGAGTGCTTGTTTATGGGCTAACCAGGGAAGGGTGATTTTCTTCACCTCCCCAATAGGGTAATGATGGCCATCATATTTATTTATTTTTCTCCCTGCCATAACACATGTAGTTAGTTCAACCAGGATGGTTTGTTAGTTCTACATGATTGCACAAGATTCCTTTACTACCAGTTGGTACCGACTTGCTAAGATACTCTGTCGTGAGGGACGGGAGCTTATCAAGAGCACCGGAAAGCTTATGCTTCATTTGGTTGGGCAGATAAAATGCCTGGGTCATATGTCCGTCATCCAGTTTGCGAGAGGAGGTTATCCAGGTCAAACGTGTTAGAGTAAAGTAATTAATTAACTTTGCTCTCCTCTTAAGATTTCCCTTTATGCACATATTAGTCATTTAATAAATAATATTTAATTATTAAATGCACACACCTTAGGGTTAGGTTTTCCTTTTGGTGTTGATCTCCTTTATAAGGATTGATCTCTTGTATTATTCATATTCTTGATTCATTTTTTCTCTGATAATACATCTTTTCTCTTTGTCAGAGCCAAAACCCTTGTATTCGTTCTCTCTCTTTCTCTGTGATAGGTTTCTTGCATGCAGGTTTCTTTTGGGTTCAGTGGATTTGTATTTCTCAAATCCTACATGGTATCAGAGCTAGATCTGCTGCAGCTTGTTCAGACTTTTGAAAGATTTTGAGATCCAGGCTTTGGTTGCATTAGATCTGTGTTTGTCTTCTGTTTTTTATTTTGGAATAGGGGGTATTTTTTTCGGTGCACTTTGAGCCCAAACGGACCTCACCATTGAGCTCGTAGCGCCCAAAAACCCCTATTTCCATATAAAATTCGTCTGATTTGGACACAGTTGCACCATGAGGCAAAAAAAAATTTGCCCCAAGGCCGTACTGCCCTAGGGCACGAAAACCGAGGCGAAAAATTCAAAAAAAAATAAAAAAATATATAAAAATCATCGTTTTTGGGTTTCCGGTAGGTGCAGCCAGTGTTAAGGCCAGCGCCGCCCCCACCCAGCCCGACGGCCACCACTCAGCCACCACAGCCGGCGGTAACCTCCGCGCCGCTGCCCAGCGCAGACCGTCGCCCGCCCGCCGCTCAGGCGTCGCCTGCGCGCCGCCGGCACGCTGCCCGCCGCCACTGCGTCGCCGCCACCGCCGCCACCAAACAGCGCTAGCCCTTGGTCGCCCAGCGGACCAGGGGCTTCTTTTTTTTAGCCCTTGAGGGCTGAAAGGGCCTATCAGGGCCTTTTGAAGCTGTTTTTACAAAATTGGGCATAACTCAGGCATTTTAGTTCGAATTTTCGAATGAAAATAGGCGTTGGAAAGCTGGTTCCGAGCCCAATCTAATTGATGTAGGTCTTTTTCTCTGATTTTGCCATTTTGTAGTGTCTTTTGCCAGTCAAAGTCAGAACAAGTTTTTTGCACTCCAGGAGCCATATCTTTTGCATACGGACTCCATTTTTTGCAAGCGAATAGGTGTTGGAAAGGTGGTTTTGTGCTCTTTCTAGATCTACAGTCTATTTCATCAGAAAATTCTTTAGGTGCTCCAAATTTTGTCTCAACCCGTTATTGCTTTCTATCATTTTCTGGCTTTCAGTTTGTATTGGGGATTAGTTTTTTGCATTGTGGGGGGGTGTTTTCTCTTGCTTTCTGTTATTTACATCAGAAAACTAGAATTTACAAACACCAATACAAAAAAATCAAACCCCCTTCTGCATCTTCTGTCTAGTTCTGAAAGACCACTTAATAATAATTAAAAATTCAGAGCAGTTGAGGCACAGTTCACAAGATGGCAGACAGACCTATTGAATCTCTCACACAGCGTAATTACCACACTTGGAAGGGTCGCATGATGACTCTTCTCCAGTCAAAAGGGTTATGGTCCTATTTGGATGAGGTTCAACCTCAGTTGACACGTCCTTTTGAGATTATGCAGCACAGGAACAATATGGATCAGGCTATGGGATTGATGGCTTTACACATTTTCGATAGTCTTCAGTTTCATCTTGAGGGTTGTCTCACTCCTCGAGCCATTTGGACCAAGTTTGAAGGACTTTTTGGTACTGTCAACAAGTTCAGAGCTTTGCAGCTTGAGGCAGAGTTAACTTCCTTGGTACCTGATTCATTTCCTTCTATTGAGGACTTTCTGATGAAGTTCAAACAGCAAAGATCTATCTTGCAGGGTTGTGGTAAGACTAAGACTGATACAGAGTGCATTTTCCTGATTCTCTCCAAGCTTCGAGGTCCATTTCAGATCTTCTCTTTGACCTTCTATTCCACCATGGATGCCTTGGGTGCTCGCCATGTCATGCCTTCTTTTGAGGTCTTTTGTGATCGTCTGACTCGTGAGTAAGCTAAGCTTAAGCAGTTGGATTCACTTTCAAGTTCACAGAACCAAGCATTGGTAGCCCAGTCCTCCAAAGGAAAACAGAAGCAGAAACCGAAGCCTAAGAAAGATTCAGAGGCTAGTGAGAATCCCTCCAAGCCTCCACCTAAGTTTGATTCAAAACCACAGTCCAATTCTAAATAGGGTAAATCTTCAAAGTCTGATGAGTCTTCCTCCAAGACTAAGAAGAAATCAGGTGATCCTTGCAGTTTTTGTGGCAAGGAAGGACATCCCATTTCCAGGTGTTGGAAACGTTTAGAGGCTTTGGAGGAAGCCATGCAGCAGCATAATATCAGTGCACCATAGCCTCCTTCACAGCCCATAGGGAAAGGTCATGCTCTTTCTGTATGATCATTGTCCTCCACATCCACTTGGATTCTAGATTCTGGTGCCTCTCACCATATGACACACACAGAGGATTTGGTCACCGCTCTTGTCCCTACCGGCACTAGACATATTGCAGTTGGTGACTCAGCACAACTTTTCGTTCAGGGTTCTGGTACTGTTTCATTGGATGGTGGTTGTCTTCAGGATGTGCTTTTGGTTCCTGACATTTCGACAAACCTTCTATCCATTTATCAGATTTGCCACTCTGGCTCTGGTAACACAGTTGAGTTCTCACCTCATGATGTGGTTATTCGAGATCTTCATGACCCTGACTTGGTTGTGGCTACTGGGAGTGTGGATTCTGCATCTCACTTATATAGTTTTGATGGCTTTGAGAGTTCAGACACTGTTGGTTCCTCTCTTATAGCACATGTAAATTCAGTGAGCAGGCTTTGGCATGAGCGTTTTGGCCATGTCAATTACATATATCTACAGCAGATGAGTACACAGGCACTTGTGATTGGGCTTCCACAGATTTCTTGTACGGATGGTGTATGTCATGGTTGTGTCCTTGGCAAACATCATCGAGATCCTTTTCCTAAGGGTCGAGCCTCTCGTGCTAGGGCAGTCCTAGAGTTGGTACACAGTGATCTTATGTCCTTTCCGACTCCTTCCTTTTCAGGGGCCCGTTATGTACTCACATTTATTGATGACTTCTCTAGACGTACATGGGTGTACTTTCTTAAGTACAAGTCTGATGTCTTTGACTCCTTTCGGATTTTTAAGACATTTGTGGAGAAGCAATCTGGACTTTCTATCAAGAGGATACGCACAGATAATGGGGGGGAGTATGTAAATCAGGCTTTCAAAGATTTTTGCACTGAGCATGGTTTACAGCATCAGTTTACAGTTCCTTACACCCCTCAGCAGAATGGTGTTGCTGAGAGAAAGAACAGAACCTTACGGGAGATGGCAAATTGTATGATACAGTCTCGAGCTATGAGTTCTTCATTTTGGGCTGAGGCAGTCAATTGTGCCAATTATATTTAGAATTGGATGCCTCATAAGGCATTGCAACATATGACTCCTGAGGAGGCTTGGACCCATGTCAAGCCTGATGTTTCTACATTCCGAGTTTTTGGTAGTGAGGCTTGGGCATTTATTCCTGATGCTCAGCGGATAGCCATGGAGAGGAAGAGCCGACCACTCATATTTGTTGGCTACTGTGAGGATGTTGAGGCATACAGGTTGTTTGATCCTGATTCCAGAGAGGTCCTGTTTCGGCGGGATGTCCAGTTTGATGAGTGCTATCCTCAGATGGATTCTCCATCCCCAGCTTCTCCCTCATTGCCTACTCCTTCCTCTTCATCTCTTGAGGATGATGTCGATGATGATCCACCATCTCCACCACCACCAGTTGCTCCATCTTTGCTGAAGTGGGCCCGTGATACTGTTGATGCAGCTGGTTCTTTGGCAGGTGATCCTTCCGATACTCGTCGCACTCGTGCTCAGACATCTGGTTCTAGTCTTTTGAGTCATGCCATTTCAGATGATCCTCAAAAGTTTTCAGAGGCGACAGGACACCTTGAGTGGGATAGGGCCATGGATGAGGAGTATTCTTCTTTGATGAAGAATCATACTTGGGATCTTTGTCCTCTTCCTAAGGGAAGAAAGTTGGTTCGGTGCAAGTGGGTGTATCATACCAAGTATGCTACAGATGGTTCTATTGATAAGTATAAGGCTCGTCTTGTTGCGAAGGGGTTTTCTCAGGTAGAGGGTATTGACTACTCTGAGACCTTTGCTCCTGTCGCCAAGATGAATTCTATATGCCTGGTACTTTCACTTGCAGCTTCACAGGGATGGACAGTGTTTCAGATGGATGTGAAGAGTGCCTTCTTGCATGGAGACCTACATGAGGAGATCTATATGGAGCAGCCTCAGGGATTTGTGCAAGACACTTCTTTGGTTTGCAGACTTCGTCGTTCATTGTATGGTCTCAAACAAGCCCCCAGGGCTTGGTATGAGAAGATGGACTCATTCCTGCTTTCCTCTCACTTCACATGCTGTCATTCCGATCACACAGTGTATATTCAGCGTCAGGAGGGTGATCTTTTGATTCTTGTGCTATATGTAGATGATCTCATCATTACAGGTAGCTCATCCTCCATGATTTAGAGTGTTCAGAGAGCTTTGATGGAGCAGTTTGAGATGACAGATCTTGGTCTCTTGCACTTCTTTCTAGGTCTACAGGTTATTCAGTCTTCGGATGGGATTTCCATTTTTTAGGAGAAGTATGCTCTTGATATGCTTCAGTGATTTGGCATGCTTGATTGCAAGCCTGCCTCCACTCCATTTCAGTCAGGTGTTGTTTTGTCTTCAACTTGCTCTACTCCTTCAGTAGACCCCACTTTATATAGGCAGTTGGTTGGCAGTTTGTTGTACCTGACACATTCTTGTCCGGATCTTTCCTTTGCAGTTGGTCTTGTCTCTCGGTTCTCCCATGATCCTCATGAGATCCATTGGCAAGCAGCCAAACGTATTTTGAGGTACATTCGGGGCACCACACATTATGGCATTCACTACACTTCAGGATCCCCTCACATCATTGGCTTCACTGACTCCGATTGGGCTGGTGATGTCAATGATCAGAAGTCTACTTCTGGCTTTGTTTTTTGCCTTGGTTCTGGTCCTATTACATGGTCTTGCAAGAAGCAGTCTGCTATTGCATTATCATCTACAGAGGCTGAGTACCGTGCAGCAGTGTTAGCCAGTCAGGAGGTTTTATGGCTTCGGCAGTCGATGACAGAGTTTGGGTTTCCTCCAGATTGTCCCACTACTCTTGGGTGTGATAATCAAAGTGCCATTCATATTTCTCGCAACCTAGTGGAGCATCAGCGGACAAAGCACATTGAAATCCACATGCACTTCATCAGACAGTTGATTCAGGATGGTTCTCTCATCTTGGAGTATATTCCTACAGAGGAGCAGGTTGCAGACATCTTCACTAAACCTTTGGCATCTCCGCGCTATCTTCAGTTGCACTCCATGCTTGGGGTGAAGGAAGTTGTCCTTGGGGGGTCTCCGTGAGGCCTTCCTTCCTTCATGTTTTCTTTTCAGCATGTCTCTGTATCTCTTTTTGGAGAGGAGTTTTTTCCCACTGGGTTTTCTCCTTTACTCCGCTTTATAGAGATTCTCTTGTATTAGGGTACCTGATCAGGCCTTGTTGCCGGGACCCTCTTTTGCATTGTAGTTCCTTTGCTTTCTTCTGCATTGTTTGTAGCTACATTGTAGCTCATCTTAAGGGGGGGTGTTAGAGTAAAGTAATTAATTAACTTTGCTCTCCTCTTAAGATTTCCCTTTATGCACATATTAGTCATTTAATAAATAATATTTAATTATTAAATGCACACACTTTAGGGTTAGGTTTTCCTTTTGGTGTTGATCTCCTTTATAAGGATTGATCTCTTGTATTATTCATATTCTTAATTCATTTTTTCTTTGATAATACATCTTTTCTCTTTGTTAGAGCCAAAACCCTTGTATTCTTTCTCTCTCTTTCTCTGTGATAGGTTTCTTGCATGCAAGTTTCTTTTGGGTTATGTGGATTTGTATTTCTCAAATCCTACAAAACGGAGGCGACACATCTGGAGACAAAGAAAGTCAGAGATTCTAGATAAAATTTTATGTAATAATTAAAGATGTATATTTTATTTCATTGTAAAGACCAGAATGGTCGCATGTAGAGGTTATGAAAAAGGACCTATAAAGGTCACATGATGTAAAGAGACAAGAAGTCGTCATGAAATGTAACTGACAAAAAAAAGAAGAAAAAAAAGGCTACTAATATACTAACCCACTAACATGCATGATTTACTTTCTTAGATTAGTTTTCATTTACGCATGTATGCATGGTCATATTTAATTATCTGGTAGATTATTTAATTATGATTTTTTGCATGTTAATTTAATTCATAATAATTTCATGCATATGATTTACGCTACTCATGCGCACACGTAACTCGACATCGTAACTAATTATTGTTTGCATTCTATTGGACCTCATGCGTAATTTTAGATTGTTATTGTTTGCATGCACATTTAATTCCTACATGTTATTTATGAGTTGCATGGTTGTTCAGTTACTTATCTATTACTTGCATGTTAATAATTATTGCTTTTGCATGTGCAATAATGGTTAATTTAATAATTAATTAAAACAATGAGTTTAAGTTTGGTTTAACTAGGGTTAGGACAAGCGGGTCCTTACATTTTGGTATCAGAGCTTAGGGTTTAAAAACTAGGACCTTGAGCCTTCTATGCTAAGACTTAGTTTGTTGACTTTCAGGATACCTAATAGGCCAACATGGTGCAAACAAGGAACAAAGCTAGACCTAGCAATAGTGGACCCAACAATAATGAGAGGTTGGAACAGATATTTGAACTACTCAACCGTTAGGGAGCCCGAATGGATAGTATGGAACAAGATATACAAAGGATTCTTAATGGGAATCCTAGGATTGAGTTAGATGAAATACCCAGAGTAGAGGAAGTGAGACTACCCAGGGTGGAAGTGGAACCTCCTAGAGGCAGAATATCAGAAGAACTGGGCAAAGACCTTAAGAAAGTGACCCCACCAAAGTTTGACGGGAAAACCATAGGTGACAGTGCAGAGGCATGGATCATAGAGATGGAGAAGTACTTTTTGCTTAGAGACTTATCTGATGAGACTAAAGCTATATGGGCTGCCTACCAACTCTCGGGAGAAGCTGCTACTTGGTGGGACAATGAGAGAGCACAACATAACTTTCAACCCAGAGAACTTAATTGGAACCTTTTCCTTCAACTTTTTCGAAGCAGGTGGCTCCCACAACACTTCTTCAATAGTAAGATATAGGAGTTTCAAAAACTAACTCAAGGAAACATTACAGTGACTCAATATTGGGAAAAGTTCTCACACTTGTTAAAGTATGTGCCACAGTACCAGACAAATGAGAACTTTAGAATCCGCAAGTTCATCTTAGGATTGCGACCACAAATAGGAGCAGAAGTGGAAATGCATAGTCCAGAGACCATGGCAACAACATTTGAGAAGGCAACTATGCAAGAACAAAAGTTAATACAGATATATGAAGCTAGAAATAACAGAAACTCAGAGTTCAAGAAGAGAAAGTTTCAGAAAAATAATCAAAAGGATGGAACTCAACTTATCAGGAATTTGAAGGGGAACAATACTGGGGACAATAAGGGTCAGAACTTCAATAAGAACTTCAACAATAGAGGAAACAATAATTATGGCAATAACAGGTACAATGATAGAAACAATAATGGGAAGGATAAGCCAGAGTATAAGATGGGACCTAGAGGTGGATGTTTCATCTGTGGAGGAAAGCATTATGCTAATCAGTGTGATCAATGCACAGTGGAGAAAGGAAGAGAAAGACAGCCACATCACCAGATTCATGCTGCAGTTGACAATCGCCAAGTAGACTTCCAAGCCTCACCTATCCAGCTTGATGGTAAACTTTTTGGTCATGCAGTTTCCATTCTTATAGATACAAGTGCTACTGAATGTTTTATGGATCCTAGAGTTATATCTAAGTTAAATGTTAAGCCTAGTTATATGTCTAAACCTTGGAATGTTCAATATGGGAACCGAGCAGAGCGGAGGGTAGACCAATGTTTGGCATGCAGTGAATTATTACTTCCCAACTTCCTCACTCAAGTAAATCTTTATGTAGCTCCATTAGGATGTTATGATGTCATCTTAGGAATCAATTGGTTGATCGAGCATAAGGCTATAGTAAATTGTGAGGATAAACTTGTGGAGTGTTTTGATGACTTAGGCAATCAAGTAAAGATACAAGGGGATAAGAAGCCTTTGCAACTTAGACAAATTTTTTCAATGCAACTTAAGAAGGCCCAAAGGAAAGGTTGTGAAATTTACTCAGTGCACATTAAGGATCTAAGGGAGGATAACACGGGACTTGATACACACCCTATCCTTCGAGAGTTCCAAGATGTCTTCCCAGAGGAATTACCAAGATTACCACCTAAGAGGGAGTTTGATTTTACTATTGACTTGCACCCAGGGACTGAACCCCAATCTAAGGCACCTTACAGGATGGCAACCACAAAGTTATACGAGCTAAAGGTGCAGTTGCAAGAGTTAATGGACAAGGGTCTAATTAGACCAAGTGTGTCACCTTGGGGAGCACCCGTAATCTTCATCAAGAAGAAGGATGGTACACTCTGCTTATGCATTGATTATAGAATGTTGAACAAAGTCACCATCAAGAATAGGTACCCACTCCCTAGGATTGTTGAGTTGTTTGATCAAATGAAAGGTGCAAAAGTTTTCTCCAAGATTGATCTCAGGTCTGGGTACCATCAACTTAGAATAAGGGATATAGATATACAAAAGACAGCTTTTAGAACTCGTTATGGACATTATGAGTTAGTGGTGTTACCCTTTGGATTGACAAATGCTCCTGCAACCTTTATGAACCTTATGAATAGTGTTTTTAGAGATTGTCTGGATGACTTCATCCTGATTTTCATAGATGATATCCTCATCTACTCTAGATCTAAAGAGGAGCATGAGAAGCATTTGAGAATAGTCTTGCAAAGACTAAGGGAACATAAACTCTATGGTAAATTGTCTAAATGTGCCTTCTTTCAAAAGAAAATACACTACCTAGGACACATCATTTAAAAGGATGCAGTCTTCGTCGATCCTGAGAAGATCAAGGCAATCACAAAATGGCCAGCCCCTCGAAGTGTTCCTAAGGTTCACAGTTTCATGGGGTTGGCTGGATACTATAGGAAGTTTGTAGAAGGGTTCTCTAAGATTGCAGCTCCTATTACTACACTCCAAAGGAAGGGAAGAAAATTTGATTGGACAGAAGAATGTGAGCAAGCCTTCAACTTATTAAAATAGAAGTTGACATCAGCATCTATACTTACCATACCCGACCCAAATGGACCATTCACAATTATCACCGATGCATCAGGAGAAGGAATAGGTGGAGTATTAATGCAAAACGAACAAGTGGTATCTTATGAGTCCAGGTTGTTGAAGATACATGAAGTCAACTATGCACGACATGATTTAGAATTGGCTGCTATTGTTCATGCCCTCCAAATGTGGAGACACTACCTTTTGGGTAAGCCCTTTGACCTAAAGACTGATCATCATGGGTTGCGGTACATCTTTACCCAACCAAATTTGAATGCAAGGCAGAGAAGGTGGTTAGAGTTCTTAAGTGAGTATGATTTTGGGATAGATTACATCAAAGGGAAAGAAAATCGAGTGGCTGATGCTTTAAGCAGAAGAAGACACCTAGCAGTGATAGCCACCACCCGGACTACCTTGAGACAACAGGTGTTGGATAATCTTCAAGGGGATGAGCACTATGACTTAGTCAAAAATGTCTTAGAGACTAATCCTTCTAACCACCATTTTGATGGGTACATGTTGGAACCAGATGGACTTCTTAGATACATAAGGAGGATGTATATTCCCAATAAAGGGGGATTAAGGGATTTGATCTTAGAGGAGATGCATAATGTACCCTATGCTGGACACCCTTGTGTGAATAAGATGGTTGTAGATATGAAACTGTTATACTTTTGGCCTGGACTTAAGAAGGATGTGGTAGCCTATGTAAGGCAATGTTTTGAATGTCAATGAGTCAAGGTTGAGCATATGCATCCGGTAGGGTTGTTATTTTTGCACCGTGTACCGAACTACAAGTGGCAAGTCATTAGTATGGATTTTATCCAGGGATTACCTATGTCCAGATATAAGCATGACATGATACTAGTTGTAGTAGACAAACTGACCAAAGTAACTCACCTCATACCCAGAAATCTTAAGGATGGATCAGTAACCCTAGCACATAAGTTTATTAAAGAGATCTTTCGGTTACATGGGGTACCTGAGACAATCATTTCAGACAGGGATGTAAGAATGACTTCACGGTTTTGGACCACCCTAAATGCAGCTTTGGGGACAAGGTTGAACTTTAGTACAGCCTATCATCCTCAGACAGATGGACAGACTGAAAGGGTAAATCAGGTAGTAGAAGACCTATTAAGGATGTACTGTATGGACCAACAGTACAAATGGGAGGATTTTCTTGCCTTAGTGGAGTTTGCATATAATAACTCCTATCACTCCTCTATAGGCATGGCACCATGTGAGGCTCTTTATGGATGTAAGTGTAGGACACCTGTTAGTTGGAACCAAGTAGAAGATAGAGTTTTAATTGGACTAGAATTACTCAAGGAGATGGAAGAACAGATGATATTAATAAAAGCTAGACTTAAGGAAGCAGCTGATAGATAGAAGAGCTATGCAGATAAGAATAGGACCTTTCGACAGTTTTCAGCAAGAGATAAGGTCTTTCTGAGAGTGAGACCTCAGAAGAGCTCTATTTCCTTTGGGGAATCTTGCAAATTGGCACCTAGATATGTTGGACCTTTTGACATCCTGGAAGTGGTTAATCTAGTTGCTTACTAACTTGCCCTACCACCAGCTCTTGCCCGGATCCACAATGTTTTTCATGTTTCATTGCTTAAGCCCTACCATCCCAATATAAAACATATCCTCAATTGGCATTCACTACAGATACAGGACCCATGGGTGGTGCTAGTGGAGCCTACTCGAATCATTGATAGGCGCACTATTAAGTTGCGCAAGAGAGAGATTTTGCAATATAAGGTCCAGTGGGATCAATATTCAGAGGACAGTGCTACATGGGAAAACGCTGAGGATATTGAGCGTTCTTTCCCACATTTATTTTGATAGACTCGGTTATTATTTTCATGCATGTTTGTTTTGTAATAAGACATCGGGTCGATGTCTCTTCCTAGTGGGGAAGGATGTCACGACTCGAATTAGACCTTAGTTAGATTTATTTATTATGTCAGATACCTTTTTATTAACTTTTAATAATGATAGATAATATTGTGTGGTTTAGTGACAATGATGATGGTTAGTTATTTTATGATGATAATGTTTTAATGCTACTTTACTGTTATGATTAATAATACTTAATAATGATGTTTTATTGATATGATGTCGTTATTTAATGATGATAAATAATAATGTTATGATGTTAATATTTTGCTAGATTTTTATGTAATGGGATCTGACGAATTTTTGTCAAGTATAAGTTGTAGGGTAACCGTCGAAGGCGGACATATGATCAAGGAGGGTTTTTCTAGCTCGCCAGTAGCAACCTAAGTATTGGAACCCTATGCAAAGTACCCAATTAGATAAACAATTAGTAAATTAAATTAGGGAGGCTAAAATATATTGATAAAATAAAATAAAAATAATAATAAGGATAAATTATTAAATATACAAGTATTTAATATTACAATCAAGCTAGAAATAATTATAAAATAATTATTTAAAAGAGAGTAAATAAATTAATTAGTTGAGTAATTAAAAATTAAATTATTTGATAATTAAATTATAAAATATAAAAGATATTTAAGATATAATATCTTATAAATACTAAAATTAGAGGACTAATTAAAATAAATAATGAGATTAATTCAAGAAATTAATTAAAATATTAATTAATAAATTTAAATAAATGATCAAGGCATGCAAAAATACAATGTTGGATTAAACTTATGTACTAAAAATATAGACGACATGTGAGAGCCTAATAATTAATTATTTTCTTAAAAACTAAATCTTTAACAAATTGTAATTTAATAAAATCAATTAATTATTTTGTGAGTTCTAATTTTAATAATTAGTTTTATTTTAAGAATTTAATCATGCAAACAATTAAATTTTATTTTTAGAGAATTCAATGTTTATAAATATAGGAATAAACCTGTTATTTGATCATTCCAATTCTTTTTGAGCTTCTTGATTCATGTGATTGTTGTGAAGTCAACAAGGTAGATTGAAGAGATTGTTTAAAATTTGGGAAACACATGCGATTATTCTTTCTTACAGTGAGGTTCATTTATTTTACATATTTTATTGAGTCTTTATTTGATCTTTTTCTTTTAAAATTGGGTATTGTGGATTTAATGCTAGTTTGTTTGATGTGTCAGTTGTGTTGTCAACACCTTCTTCTCGATGTATCATAAAAAGTAGAAACTGGGTTTCTAGGAAATTTACTGGGTTTTTGCATTTTCAATATTTTTAGTTAATGTGAAAATTTTAGAGAAATTGGGATCTGGGTTTTTAAGAAAATATTGAAATATTACGACTATATTTGGAAAGTCTTGATAGTGGTAAATTCTAACTTAAATAGAGATTCTTAATTTAGAATTATTGAAAATATTAAAATTTAATTGTTTGCATGATTAAATTCTTAAAATAAAACTAATTATTAAAATTAGAACTCACAAAATAATTAATTGATTTTATTAAATTACAATTTGTTAAAGATTTAGTTTTTAAGAAAATAATTAATTATTAGGCTCTCACATGTCGTCTATATTTTTAGTACATAAGTTTAGTCCAACATTGTATTTTTGCATGCCTTGATCATTTATTTAAATTTATTAATTAATTTCTTGAATTAATCTCATTATTTATTTTAATTAGTCCTCTAATTTTAGTATTTATAAGATATTATATCTTAAATATCTTTTATATTTTATAATTTAATTATCAAATAATTTAATTTTTAATTACTCAACTAATTAATTTATTTACTCTCTTTTAAATAATTATTTTATAATTATTTCTAGCTTGATTGTAATATTAAATACTTGTATATTTAATAATTTATCCTTATTATTATTTTTATTTTATTTTATCAATATATTTTAGCCTCCCTAATTTAATTTACTAATTGTTTATCTAATTGGGTACTTTGCACAGGGTTCCAATACTTAGGTTGCTACTAGCGAGCTAGAAAAACCCCTCCTTGATCATATGTCCGCCTTCGACGGTTACCCTGCAACTTATACTTGACAAAAATTCGTCAGATCCCATTACATAAAAATCTAGCAAAATATTAACATCATAACATTATTATTTATCATCATTAAATAACAACATCATATCAATAAAACATCATTATTAAATATTATCAATCATAACAGTAAAGTAGCATTAAAACATTATCATCATAAAATAACTAACCATCATCATTGTCACTAAAACACACAATATCATCTATCATTATTAAAAGTTAATCAAAAGGTATCTGACATAATAAATAAATCTAACTAAGGTCTAATTCAAGTCGTGACAACATGCATATATGATTAAAGGACAACTGATTGTATTAGGTACACTTGGCATTTGACCTGACATTCCCTGAAAAGGTGTTTGTGCAGATCGTTGAATGGTCAAATTCAACATTTCTTTCACTATCATATCCCTCTCACTTCTCACTTGGTCTAACTGTCTCTGCAACTCTTCAGCTGAAACTGCAAGAATATTTCCTGAAGTGGAATAGATATTGGAATCAATGAATTTGGCCTGAAAAGGGGTCTGTGTTGCAGGAAAGCTCATAGAAATAGGTATAGCTTTAGTAGACCCCAGGCCAAATTTGCCTTCTGCATCAGGTAATTGATCAACATACCTAGCCTCAAATTCCCTTTGCACCCTAACCCTTTCAAAATCTGCATAAAACTTCTCATAACCATCTTGGTTTTAGATAGAGTCATTGCAATAAGGATCTTGTGGATTCTTATCCATGTTTGAGAAAGTATGACTAATAACAAGGTTCTTTCCTGGGAAAGACACTTCACTACTAGTATCCTCTACTTTGTATGCAGACCTATAAGTATCACTATGACAACCTTTTGAAATACTCTGTCCTTTTAAGTCCACTAATAACTGATTTCCTTCTTCTATTCTAATCATGGGAATATCAAGGTTAATACTAACTAATGCTTGATAAGAGATGGTTTGAGGAATACCTTTATCTTTGACAGTCCACCTCTTGTTTAATGTAGACTTGTTGCCCTTCCTGCTTCCTTGGTCTGCCTCCGTTTCTGAACTAAGATCATTATTTGATGTGTTGTGTCTTGCAATGCACTCATTCCTTCTTGTAGCAATATGTGTAACCTTCTTATTGCTCATGTGAACCTTTTCAAGCTATGGACTGGCTTCTTTCTTTTCAGAGTCGCCACCCAAGATGGGAATATACGTTTCTTTAGTAACTCTGGACTTTGGACAAGGGCTACTGGGGGTAAGATATGTTTTGACACAATCTTGACTTTTCTTTGATCTACAGTAGAGTTGCCAATCTGTTGGTTCCCAAATCAACAAATCCTAAATCCTAGAGAAATAGCCACTAACTCATGAACAGACTCAGGATTTGACTTGGCAAATGAACAAGATTCAGCATGGAAGCTGCAATCTTCTACTCTCCAGGCTCTGCAAGACCTAGCAAGGATTACCTATTGCACTATTGTCCATATATTGGCTTCATGTTGACTGATAATGCATTGTATAGAAAATGCTTTCAATAAAAATATACCAAGGAAAAGCATAACATACTATAAATTATAGCTTGAACCTTAGTTTCTCATCACTTTTGCTAGCATTGAAAACTAGCTCTAATCCACCTCTACTCCTAATACAGAAAGACTAAAAATAGAACATAAAAGGTGAAATAAGAATGTAAATTTGGCCCACAAACTTCAAGAAAGTATGATCCGTGCATGTTCTAAGGGAAAACAGAGTCAAATCGCAATCCTAGTGACAAAGAAAGTAGCACTATCAGCATTAAAGTTCAATACCAAACACTTAAGACTTGCCTACAGTGCTTAGATTGAGACTGCATTCATAAACTCCCCACACTCTCTTAGAATTTATTGCAGTATTCAAGACAGAATTTAATTCATTTAGCTTGAAATGAAACCCATCAAAGAATACACATTCCCCACTAGATAAGACAAATTGCATATGTCATTAACACAACAACTCATACAACACATCACAATAGATATGGGCAAGAAAATGAATGTTTTTTTATTGATTTTCAAGATAAAACTGATACATTCATGAAAATGATACAATGAATCACCAAAAACTACCAAAGGACTATCTATTGTATATTAAAGTTTTCTCTAATGCATACATATCAAAAGTTTGGAAATCCTTTCTTCTTGGCCCTAAATTCCCTTTTATAACACAAGGGAGAAAAACAAGCCTCGGGCCGAAGAAGACACATGTCAAAATTTAATTGCTTTACAAAATTTGACCTAAAACCTAAGCCCTTGACTTGTGCGTGCAACCTGCATTGAATGATGGCAGTAGAAAAGGCATCATCCTCAGGACTTGGGTTGTGGATCTGCAAAATATGTTATCACATTTGTACTTCAAATCTGCTTCCATCGGGATCAAAAGTTCAATCTAGCATGTGGTGGCAGGTACCTTGGAGACTTGTTCTTGCTGGTTGAGCGCTCTAATCATTTTCCCAAAATAGACACCATGCATAAAACCTTTTAGGACTAGCAAAAATGGAAAGACGGTGACTATTCCTCCTCTTCAGGCTGCTCTTCTTCCAAGGAGAAATATTTTTATTCAATGCCTCTATCTCATCAGCTGGCCAAGAAAAACCCTTCAAGCTATGCAACTTATTCATAGCTTCCTTTTTTGGGGGGCAGGCACAATATAGCTCCTAACACAAATCTATGATACATTTGTTCAACTTCCATAATCTTATCAACAATATTAAGAAATGTATCACCTTGGTTTGGATCACTTTCCAAGGATGTAAGAACTGCATCTATTGCTTCTTGGAAGCTCTATTTCCATTCTTCCATGCTCTTAATCTGCCCATCATCTGTCAAAATTGTAGGGACATGCCCTTTTTTGAGCCCCTGGAAAGAATCAATCATCCCCATTAATGTTTTTCTCTCCTCCTATATGTTGGGTAACTCTTTATTTAATAAATTATAGTTCTTCCACATTGCCCCTACAATTTGAGGTGGTTGGGCCACATTTTTAACTACCAACATGACCTCCTTCAGGAATTGACCCATTGGCAGCCGCGTAGCTCTAATTGTTTGGAAGAATGAAATGAATTCATCAAGCTGACTCAAGAGCTTAGATGTCAAAGAATATGAAGCGTGAACTTCATTCAATTTATCAATGATTTTATTACAAATCCTCAAAATTGAATTTCTCCTGATTTCAAAATAATTGCTTAAAACATCATCTTTGACCCTTTGCATTTCTTTATTCATTTTCTCAAGCTCCTCAGGTCTTATCCCTCCAGAAGAATCAGTTGATATCTTCCTTATTTTCTCCTTCAATGCAATGTTCTCAGTAAATAATTCATTGTATTTTGCATTTAAAGCAACATGCATATCCTTTAGCTTTACGTGCTTCTACTCCAAATCCTCTACTGCAAGTTGAGCAAACTGGACTGCATGTTTGGAAATTGCCACAGCCTCAGAAGCAGTAGTATCTTCAAGGGTCCTGACAATAGCATCCCTTGTTCTATGTTGCACCCCCTGCAAAACCATGGGATTTTGAGTGCTAGGGGCCCTTGACCACACAGAGAAATCTTTCGAGCTTATGTTGACCTCGGATCCATGTTCTCCAAACTCTCTTGCAAAATTGGGATCCTTATGCCACATAATTTGATCCAGCAAGAATATCCTCTCAAAATTCCACCCTAGGACAAGGAGCATTCTGTTGTTCATCACCATCTCCCTGCCCTCTTGAGGAGTGCAATCAAAATTATTTTTGTCAAAATTGTTGATTTCTTCATCAGACATAGTCTTCAATTATAACAAAATTGTCATCTGTCATAAAATTCTTTGAAGCAACAATCCTTTCATCATCTGCTTCCTCTATAGGGATTGTGCTTGGGATGATAACCTTGTCTATATCATTGAATATTTCAGCATTCGCATCATCTTGGAACGTCTCCCCCTTTTAGAGGACTCCATAGGTGTCTCCTCAATTATATCTATTTACCCCTTCATTTGGTGAGCTTTAGGAGCTGAATCAATTGGGTTTCCTTTGTACTCAACTCCTTTATCGTTGGCCTCTCTTCTTTGTAACTCATCCTTGATTATATCATCTTCCTTTCTTAGCATGAAAGACATTCTGGCAAAATTATTCTGAAAATGCTGGAAGGAACCTACAAAATTGAGGTCCTCTAGCTTTCTTTCCCTTTCAAATTTATTCATGATGTCCCATTTCCTCTTCCTCTGATCCACTTTAGGGGGGCTGGCATTTATAATTAGGTCTTCCCTCTCTACAAAAGAATGAAAATACCCCTTATCCTTAAATTTGTTTACTCTAATATCGTTTATGCATCCCTCGGGGTCAAAATGCCTGGCCTGGACAACTCTCAATCTGTAGTTCTTCACCAAAACATTTTGGTCCTTCTCTAAAACCTCACAACCCACGGTGAATTCATGAAAAATTGTTACCCTGGGGAGAAACTTTCCCTTTTCATCAGTCCTAATTTGCTCCTTCTCCATCCACATTATTTGCCAGATGAATTCAAGGAATGCTAACCTCAAAGAAACAGAAAGTGGTAATACATGGGGTGCCTGCTCATGCCCATAAACTCTAATGATTGTACAATTGTCATAGAAGAAGAAATCCCCAAAATTGTGGGTAAATGCACCCTCAGGAAATACCAATCCATCAACCCTGCAACTCCTTATTCTCAATATTTTGATGATTGCCTTGGGCAGTCTTGGCAATACCACCCCAAGCCTTGTCAAAATTTTCACCACAAAGTGATCAAAGAAAACACAATAATCCCCAAATTTGGACCCCTTATCCCATACCTGAGTCCATCTTTGCATCGGCCATGGGACACCTATGTAGGGGTCGTTGGCCCTTATTTTCAACTCTGGGCCCCAATAGGCTCTGTTTTGATAAAGGATCAAATGGCATACCAAAGAATAATGCATGAATTCCAATTTCTCATCCTTATTCTTAGCCTTCATCAATCCCTCATGAATCTTATCATGGATAAGACTTGCAAAGTCATAAAATTCATTAATTGAGGGGTGTTGAATGTTAATGGCCATCATCATAAAATCAATGGGAAATTTGGTGAGCCCACAATCAACTCGAAGGACCTGCCCTAATGCATATTAAGTTTTCACAAAATAGGACTCAAAGCAGTTATGCATGAAAGGCTCCCTTTCAGATGGCAAGACATAATTGCATGAATCCTTGTAGAGTTTTCTCATGAAATGAGGAACAAGGTCCCTCTTGTACCTCTCCTTCCTGCTCTCATAATCCCTCTTCAAACTCTCTTTGTTTATGCTTGTGAGGGTAGATTTAACTATCCCAAAACACTCAATTATGGCCCCGGGAGAAATGTCCAATAGGACATAGCCTTCTGTAGTCTTAACAACCAGGCTTGAAGCATAATATGCATTTTCCAACTCCCTTATGAACATAGCCTCCACAAAAACGTTGGGCACCACCAATTTGCCAAGATTCAGTTTCCAGGAGTTGCATACTGGGATGGCCTTGTCTTTGTTACCATAAAATGAATAGAAAATTGCCTAGCCCCTTTCCTTCATGAAGGCATCCCTACACCCTCCCTCTTTGTCAGTGAAAACAGTTCTAAAATGATCCTACATTGTGGATCCCTCAAAAAATTCTAGCAGGTCTTGGTACAAGCTCCTGGTCTGTTTGGCTTTCCTTCGTGCACTTTCTTCCAATTTCTGCTCAACCTCATGTTGCAGTTCTTTAGTGGTCATAGAAGGAGCAAGAGGAGCAGGGGATTGTGTTGATGGTTGCTTTGCCTGAGCTGACAATTCTCCTTTGGATTGCTTCTTGGAGCGCCTTGTAGGCATGGGGAATAGCATTTCTTTGATTTGAGTAGCCTCTTTGGCTGACTCCTCGAGGTTTTCCTCTTGCAGGGTTTGCTTCTAGTGAAATGAGGCTTCCCCAGCAGGTGGGTTAATTGTAGCAGGGGCAGGGGTTTCAGCAGAGGTTGCTTTGGCTGAAGTCTTCTTGGTGCTTCTCCTCCTCTTTGGAGTGGGTTTTCTTGGTTTAGGAGAAGGAGAGGGCTCATCTGAAGACTCACTATCGGAAACAATAATGATGATCTTCCAGACTGTTTTTCTCTTTCTCTTCACAGCCTTTTCCTTTGGAGGGGAACTTGCTTCGACGTCCTCAGATACTTATGGGACGATTTTAGAGCTTTGTTGCACAAAAGGGGCACTCTCAATTTCTTGCATGGGGGGAGCCATATCTACAGGCGTAATCTCAGTGATAGGAATTGATGAGCTTGCTTCAGTTGTGCAGGCTTTCTCAGTAGGGGAAGCCATCTTAACACTTGAGACTGAGGAAAGACTTGGAAAGAAAATACGACAGCAAAACTTGCCGACTTCTAGGGAACACACACAGACAACTCAAAATATCACTGCAACAATCTGATAATGCGCACAAGCGGGAAAGACTCACTTACTGGTTTTCTCTTTGACTAAAATTGCTTGAAAGCGCGCTAGAATGCTGGAATTTGCCTTTCTTCTCGCTTTAGAACGCTCTAAATTCTTTCTGGATGCAAGGTGTGAAAGAATGCCAATGAATTCTCATTTTATTACGATGCCATTAATTCATTTATGTCGGACAGAGGTAGTCATTGGCACCAATTTGAATTTCACCCGTTGATCTAGCAATAGAAGGTCAGGATTGCTCGTTGACCTTCCCTGAATAGTGACGTGGCATCCTCATAAATTCCCTTTTGTCACCTTATAAATTCATACCTTCCGAAGCATTTTTAGCCATCTTAGCTTTCTACGTGGGATAAGCTTCTAATATAGATTTCCCTTGTTTTTTTAATCTCGCAGTTGTCATTCACTCTTTCTTCTATCCTCGCAGGATAAGCTTTAATTTGTTTACCTTGGTAACCTTATCCTGTGTTGCTCCTAGCCCCCCTTTTCGCATCTCGCCTACAAGCCCTCTTTGTGCTTTTGTCGTCTGCAAGATAAGCTTTTGAATTAGCCTTTTCTTATCCCACAGCATTTCTCTTATTCCCGCAGGAACGCGTGGGATAAGACTTTCTCTTATTTTCCGTTTACAAATCTTATCCCACAACCATCATTGAGCAAGAAGAACACATCGCGGGATAAGACTTCCTATATGATCTTTCAACATTCTTATCCCGCAGTGAACCTTTGAGTTTCACCGTTGCTTTGGATCCTCATTGCCTCGTGAGATAAGCCCTTTTACCTTTTGCTTAAGTATTTTCTTATCCCGTGACTCTTTTCTTATTACCATGGGGATGCGCGGGATAAGAAAAGTATTGCATACTTCGTTGTTGACTTGGCCCATGTTGCCTTGTAATGCTATTCTGGTGGCTTGGAGACCCTACGGGATAAGACTCCCTTTGCATTTAAGTAAACCCTTATCCCGCAAGGCTTTCACGGTGTTCTTGGTTCATTGCAGGATAAGCCTTCACCGCTTCCTTCCTTTGACCGCTCCTTATCCCGCAGGCCTCTTTGCTCGCCTTGTAGTTGTCACGGGATAAGGACTCCTTTGTAATTATTTCTTTCTTCTTATCCTGCGGGGTTTAAATTAACATTGAAACCACTTGCGGGATAAGGAACAGGGGCGCTCTCTTTGAAATCTTATCTCGCGCAACCAAGTCACTTGGGGTCTGCACTTAAATGATCATTTAGGACACATGGAAAACTTCATGGGTTAAGTGGTTGTGCACAGGGCCTTCCTAGGGAACTAAAGGACTTAAGACCTGGCATTTTTAACAATACTTAGTGATATTTTGCATATCAAAATAACCTTTACAAACGGTAATTCCTAGCACAAGGGGTTGGTAATCATACGAAAAAGAACCCTTTCGATCTGTTGGCATTATGTGAACCGGCATGAAGACTTAATGACATTATATGTTGTCATTGATGTCAATATGTGTTATGAAGAGAACCGGCATATGTGATAGGTGAAAAGAGAGAGGAACCGACATATGTATGAACCGGTTTATATGCCAAAGTGAAGCGGCATATTTGTTCAAGATGAACTGGCATGTAGTTATGGGAACTGGCACATGGAAGCATTGTATGACTGCCGGTTGGTAGGTAGCTTCCACTTCAGGGTTTCCGGTTGGAGCACCTCAAGTGACTCAATCGATGATTTTCGTGTGATGAGTTAGCAGTATAATGGAAATCAGATCATATTGCCACGTAAGCTCTATGCACGTGAAGGATCTTGCATGAAGAAGACTATTCCTATCTACCTCGGGAATGTGCGAAGTCTGTCAAATGGTGATAACGCGTGATGGGTTATCAGCCACCATGAAATCGATGGATAATGGACAATGGAGAATGTCTTGAGATCGATTCAAGATTGTTGCATTTAATGCAATATGATTCAACGGTCAAGATCGAACCGCTTGAATTGCTTAACCTAACAGGTTTAGGGTTTAGGGTTTTTACTACCGACCTATATGTCTCCTATAAGGTCGATGTTGTGTTTCTTTCTAAGGTTGTTGGCAAAATTTGTGTATGTGTATCCTAGGGAAGTGATACGTAATTCTTGCCAGACCAAAGGAGAAAAGAGATACTTGCAAAGTGAATGTGCAGAAGGTGAAGAGGAGCCAAAACGGATCTGCATTAGCATTGAGTGTTGTTAACAAGTCATTGTAATTCCTGTTGATCTCTAACCACTTCAACAATTGTAAAATCCCCTAACAGGGTAGCCTTAACTGGCTTGTTGCAAAATCCCCTAACAGTGTGGTCTTAACAGGTTTGATTCAAATCCCTTAACCGGGTAACTCGAGGTTAATGATTTTTGAGAAGCTATAGAGCTTAGGAGATCCTTTCAGCTATTGAGTTCTTGAAATCCTCTAACAAGGTGACCCTACTGGGTTTAACCCTTAACCAGGTGATCCCTAATAGGATCAGTTCCTAGTAGAACCTATTGTAATGTCTTTAACCGGACAAGGCTCCTAACAGAGCGGACTTCTAAAGAGTTCAAAAAGCAGCTTGTGGGTATTCATCCCCACCGTGGTTTTTCCCAATTGGGTTTCCACGTGAAAAATGTGTGTCATGTGAAATGCTTTTGTCTTGTGATGCTTTGTTTACCTGTTAAGCATATGAAGGTTCTATGTTTTATGCCTGTCTATAAAACATACTGAACTCACTGTTGTGAAGATCTGATGATCAAGTTTACCTGTTTATGCATGAGAATATAATGATACTATAGTATTGAGCTAAGAGGGAAGCTTATTGAGTGACCGGTTGATGACTGATTGAATTGTACTAGATGTTACCGGTTGCACTCTGTTTTACTAGTATCCCTATTTGTCAGTCATTTGGAGTATTTGCTAGCAAATCGGTTTTGGATTGTATTTGTGTTTGTACTGATTCACCCCCCCCCTCTCAGTACCGGTTTGGTACTAGTGGTTCATCATTGAGCTATCAATTGGTATCAGAGCCCCTCCAGGTCCTCTATGTTGTAAGCTTAACCGCTTGAGGAAAAGATCCTAGTCAAATGATGAAGAGGGAAGGTCCAAAGTTTAACAGGGAAAACTTCAGTATATGGAAAGATAGGATGAAGATATTCATCAAAAGCATGGGTGTTCAACACTGGAGTTATGTTGAAAATGTATATGTTGTTCCTACCGATACTCTCACCGATGACCAAAAGAGAGAGATACAAGAAAATGGGCAAGTCATGGAAGCCCTCATCAGTAGTTTATCTAGCATTGAATTTATCGATGTTCAGGACAAGGCAAATCCCAAGGAGGTATGGGATGCTCTTGAAAATATCTATGGTGGTGATGAGCATGTAAAACGGGCTAAGGAAGAAATCCTGAGAGGGAAGTTTGAAGACATGTGGATGGGTGAAGAAGAGACCATTCAGTAGTATGGAATAAGAATCAAAACAGTTGTTGGAGAAATAAAGAGTGCAGGTGGCAAAATAGAAGATTCCACTGTGGTAAGTAAAGTCCTGAGATCCCTGTTGTCGGTCTATGCAATAAGGGTCGTTGCTATTCAGGAGCTGAGATCAATAGACAAGTCTAAGGTGTCCTTGGACTCCATCATAGCCAAGTTGACAGCCTATAAGCTGAATAGTTTTGATGGCAGTGTTCAAAAGACAAAATCAGCTTTTAGAGCCTCTGCTATACCATCCAGAAAAGGAAAAGAGGCTAGCACTAGTGGGGAACCTAATCAGAACAGAGAAATGAATGATGAAGAGTTTCTGATGGAATTTGAAGCTCTTCTTGCCAGGAGATTTCCAAAAGGAACTAGTAAATACAAAGGTAAGCTCCCTTTGAAATGTTTCTCCTATAATCGGATAGGACATATTGCTATGAACTGTCCTAATAGTGACAACAAGGATAAACTGGAAAGGTTCAAGAAATTCAAAGGAGGAAACCGGAGAAATTGTTTTGTGGCAGTAGATGAAGGTGTCACAGATGAGGAATTAGAAGATGAAGAGAATGAAGACATTGTGTTTGTTGTTGTAAAGGAAGATGTGGCAGACAAGAAGGCTCTTGTCTCCCGGTTTGATGATTCCAATGAATGGATCATTGACAGTGGTTGTTCTCACCATATGACTGGTGACCGGAGCAAGTTTCTATCCTTAGAGGAGTATGATGGTGGTGTGGTTCACTTTGGCAATGATGCACCATGCATGGTCAAAGACAAAGGGTCCATCTCTTTGAATGGAAAGAGTAGTGCTGACAATGTGTACTGGGTTGATGGTCTCAGACACAACCTTCTAAGTGTTGCCCAGCTAAATGACAGTGGCCTCACTCTGCAATTCAAGAATGGAGTTTGCAAAATCAAAGGAAAAGATGGTAAATTAGTGGCCACCGACATGCAGACTAAAGGTAACCTATTTCATCTGAATGCAAATATAAGTACATGTCTTATGGCTAAGCTTGATGACAGCTAGATATGGCATAGTAGACTCTGCCATGTGAACTTTGATAACATTGTGAAGGCTTGTAAGATCAAGGCAGTTAGAGGGTTGCCGATGCTGAGCAAACCGGATAATACCTTGTGTAGAGAATGTCAACTGGCGAAAATGTCTTCCTCAACTTTTAAAGGTAAATCTTTCACTGCTGACAACTTGCTTGATCTTGTACATACTGATTTGTGTGGTCCTATGAAAACTAGAAGTGTGCAGAGTGATAAGTACTACATGATCCTCACTGATGACTACTCAAGAATGATGTGAGTCACATTCTTGAAAGACAAGTCTGAAGCTTTTGGGAAATTCAAAGCTTTCAGAGCATTAGTGGAGAAGGAAAGCGGTAAAAGGATCAAATGTCTCAGAACTGATCAAGGAGGGGAATTCACTTCCAGTGAATTCAACAAGTATTGTGAAGAATTTGGCATCAGGAGATAGCCGTTTTCCCCACGGACTCCACAGCAAAATGACCTAGCAGAGAGGAATAACCGGACTATGGTTGAAGCAGCTAGAACCATGTTGATTCAAGGAAAGGTAGCTCACACCTTTTGGAGAGAAGCGGTGAGCACTGCAGTCTACACTATGAACCAGGTACTCATCAAAAAGGGTAAGGAAAAAACTCATTATGAGTATTGGACCGGCAAGACACCTGTGGTTAGCTACTTTAAGGTATTTGATAGCAAATGTTACATCAAGAAGAGTGAACATCAAGGCAAATTTGAAGCTAAATGTGATAAGGGAATACTTCTAGGATATTCCACCAAGAGTAAAGCTTTCAAGTGCTACAACAATAGGACTCAGAGAATTATGGAAAGCATCAATGTAAGAGTTGATGAATCCTCTGAGAAGACTGAGGAAACTAGCAGTGAGCAAGTTGTAAATGAACCGGTTGCAACCTTCTGGGAACCGGTTGTTAGCCAACCAAGTACCAGTAACAGTGTCCCTGAACCGGTGAATGTTGATACTGATGAAGATGAGGATGAAGAAGAAAAACAAGAAGAACCAGTTAAGACTATTCCTCGGTATGTCAAGTTGAATCATGATCCTAAGCAGATCATAGGTGATAAGGATGCAGGAATCCTTACAAGAAAAAATATCAGAGAAAACTCATGTATGATCTCTAAATTTGAGCCTAAATCATTCAAAGAGGCTCATAAAGATGAAGACTGGATCAAGGCAATGGAAGAGGAACTTGATCAGATAGAGAAAAATGGTACATGGTCCTTGGTACCCAGACCTGAGCATAAAAATGTCATTGGCACCAAATGGGTGTTCAGAAATAAGTTGAATGAGGATGGCATAGTGATTAGGAATAAAGCCAGATTGGTATGTAAAGGATATGCTCAAGAAGAAGGAGAAGACTATGGGCAAACCTTTGCTCTTGTAGCTAGATTGGAAGGAGTTCGTATGCTTCTTGCATATGTAGCTTTTAAGAGGTTCAAAGTATATCAAATGGATGTAAAATCTGCATTCCTAAATGGTGTACTTGAAGAGGAGGTGTATATTGAGCAACTAGATAGGTTTGCCCTATCTGAAGACAGTGACATGGTATGTAGGCTACATAAAGCATTATATGGTCTAAAGCAAGCACCTAGGGCATGGTATGAGCGCCTACATTCCTATCTTGTGAAGATTAGATTTGAGAGAACAAGTGAAGATAGCAATATCTACTTGAAGTCTGAAGGAGATCAAATCCTGATCTGTGAAGTTTTTGTTGATGACATCATCTTTGGAGGAGATGACAAGATGAATCATGAGTTTGCTGATGAGATGAAGAAAGAGTTTGAGATGTCACTCATAGGGGAGATTAAGTTCTTCATTGGACTACAGATCCAGCAGATGGAAGATGGAATCTTTATCACTCAATCCAAATATGTCAAAGAGGTACTGAAGACCTTTGGCATGGAAGATAGCAAACCGGTTGGTACATCGATGGTGACTGGTTGCAAATTGACAAAAGAGAATGATTCTGCACTGGTTGATGAGAAGGAATACCGATCAATGATTGGTAAGTTGCATTATGTAGTGCATAGTAGACCGGATATTGCACATGCAGTTGGCATCACTGCAAGGTTCCAGTAGAGTCCAAGAGAATCTCACTTGATTGCAGTCAAGCGGATTCTTAGGTATCTGAAGGGAACAATTGACTATGGATTGTGGTACCCATACAGCAATAATTTCAATCTAAAAGTGTTCACAGATGTTGATTGGGCAGGTAATGTGGATGACCGAAAAAGCACAACCGGTGGTGCATTCTTTCTCGATGGTAGATTGGTCTCATGGATGAGTAAAAAGCAGAGTTGTATCTCTCAGTCTACAGCTGAAGCGGAGTATGTTGCAACTTTCATGAACTGCACTCAGACAATCTGGATGAAACATGTACTGGAAGGCTTCAAGATCCTTGTATCTGAACCGGTAAGCATATTCTATGATAACACAAGTGCTATCAATATATCAAAGAATCCGGTTTTACATTCTAGAACCAAGCATTTTGAGCTTAAGTATCATTTCTTGAGGGAAAAGGTTCAGAATAAAGAGATTGCACTGGAGCATGTGTCCAGTAAGGAGCAGTTAGTAGACATATTCACCAAGCCTCTCCCAAAGACAACATTTGTGCATTTGAGAGGTGAATTAGGGGTATTGCCCCTTCAGGAGGTGAACTAAAAGTAATTGTTCCACATCAGTCAGGTATTGGACAGACAAATTTTTGGTTGATTGATGTGTTGAAGGATCCTACTCCTCAGGGGGAGCAGCACGATGGAACAGAGATGTTTGTACTTCCACTTTGGCATTGTTGTCAAAGGGGGAGAAGGGTGAAGAGGAAAAGATATCTGCAGCAAATAGGGGAGGAGTGAAGCAAAGAGATATCTTTGTATATTGCCATCAATGCCAAAGGGGGAGATTGTTGGCATTATGTGAACCAGCATGAAGACATAATGACATTATATGTTGTCATTGATGTCAATATGTGTTATGAAGAGAACAACATATGTGATAGGTGAAAAGAGAGAGGAACCGGCATATGTATGAACCAGTTTATATGCCAAAGTGAAGCGGCATATTTGTTCAAGATGAACCAGCATGTAGTTATGGGAACTGGCACATGGAAGCATTGTATGACTACTGGTTGGTAGGTAGCTTCCACTTCAGGGTTTCCAGTTGGAGCACCTCAAGTGACTCAATCGGTGATCTTCGTGTGATGAGTTAGCAGTATAATGGAAATCAGATCGTGTTGCCACGTAAGCTCTGTGCGCGTGAAGGATCTTGCATGAAGAAGACTATTCCTATCTACCTCGGGAATGTGCGAAGTCTGTCAAACAGTGATAACGCGTGATGGGTTATCAGCCGCCATGAAATCGGTGGATAATGGACGATGGAGAATGTCTTGAGATCGATTCAAGATTGTTGCATTTAATGCAATATGATTCAACCGTCAAGATCGAACCGCTTGAATTGCTTAACCTAACAAGTTTAGGGTTTAGGGTTTTTGCTACCAACCTGTATGTCTCCTATAAGGTTGATGTTGTGTTTCTTTCTAAGGTTGTTGGCAAAAGTTGTGTGTGTGTATCCTAGGGAAGTGATACGTAATTCTTGTCAGACCAAAGGAGAAAAGAGATACTTGCAAAGTGAATGTGCAGAAGGTGAAGAGGAGCCAAAACGGATCTGCATTAGCATTGAGTGCTGTTAACAGATCATTGTAATTCTTGTTGATCTCTAACCACTTCAACAGTTGTAAAATCCCCTAATAGGGTAGCCTTAACTGGCTTGTTGCAAAATCCCCTAACAGGGTGGTCTTAATAGGCTTGATTCAAATCCCTTAACTGGGTAACTCGAGGTTAATGAGTTCTAAGAAGCTATAGAGCTTAGGAGATCCTTTCAGCTATTGAGTCTTGAAATCCTCTAACAAGGTGACCCTACCGGGCTTAACCCTTAACCGGGTGATCTCTAACAGGATCGGTTCCTAGCAGAACCTATTGTAATGTCTTTAACCGGACAAGGCTCCTAACAGAGCAGACTTTTAAAGAGTTCAAAGAGCAGCGTGTGGGTATTCATCCCCACCGTGGTTTTTCCCAGTTGGGTTTCCACGTGAAAAATGTGTGTCATGTGAAATGCTTTTGTCTTATGATGCTTTGTTTACCTGTTAAGCATATGAAGGTTCTATGTTTTATGCCTATCTATAAAACATACTGAACTCACTGTTGTGAAGATCTGATGATCAAGTTTACCTGTTTATGCATGAGAATATAATGATACTGTAGTATTGAGCTAAGAGGGAAGCTTATTGAGTGACCGGTTCATGACTGATTGAATTGTACTGGATGTTACCAGTTGCACTCTGTTTTACCAGTATCCCTGTTTGTCAGTCATTTGGAGTATTTGTTGGCAAATCAGTTTTGGATTGTATTTGTGTTTGTACTGATTCACCCCCCCCTCTTAGTACTGGTTTGGTACTAGTGGTTCATCATTGAGTTATCACGATCATCACATAAGACACAGACACTTGCTATCATAAGTCAACAGTGTGAAATAACATAGCCCGGGAGAACTAAAAGAATAACCTAAGACAAAAATAAAACCTGAGGAACCCTAAAACTCTAGCCTTCAGGAGACGAGCATTGCATAAAAATCAAATTTTTACCATATCCAACATTGAGAAATAAATTTGATTGCTTGAAGACAATGGCTCAACTTGTTCCATCTGAATTGAAGGATGTGGAGATTTATGCCTATGTTTTCAGTGCCTTCATCACAGTTTTGGATAACTTGAAGAATGGGCAAGATACCCACTTAGGATTTTTGAAGACCATTTTTGCAAATTTATTCAAGTTTGTATAGAATATTCGGTATATACCCCTGTATATAAGTTATTTTGGCATTGCTTTCAAAGGGGGAGAGTGGAGTGAAAAATGTACAGAATGATACAGGTTTTTGAGAATTTGATCTAAGGGGGAGCCATAGAAATTTTGATCCGATGTTCAGGTTTCAACACTTAAATTTTTCACGAGTGTTGCCATCATTGCGAAAGGGGGAGATTGTTGGCAATTGATACTCATCTGGTAGATACTGATGCGTGAATAATCGTCTAGGGTTGTCATTGATGGAAACTCTTCATGGAAATCCTATCCCGTAATTATGAATTTTGGTAACCAGAAGTGAATGTGATGCGGTAGCAGATAACCAATATTTCAGGATAAGCAGAGCATTTTTTGTTCGAAAGCTTTCTGATGATTGCGGTGGTTAGATTCGAACATGGGATGATATGACTGACATATAGAAATCATTTGGATGCTATTAGGTTGATCCGCATGTGTTTTTGGTGATCACGTCTGAGCCGACACCCGATTACACGTTACATTGCATATTGTGCTTGGCCGACTTAATGAATGTTTATTTTGTGGTTGTAGATATATATAACCGGTGTAGAAGATCTTTTGTATGATTATATGAGCGAGTTGTTATCGAGAAATCGTTTTGGCACAGTTTCATGTGCGCATTCTTAATCTGGTAGCTGACTGAGAAGCGGAACAAAGCAGAGTTGCAGAGCAGATACAGTCAGAGCTTTTGCACTTAATCGGAACTCATCCAGGCATTGTTTGATGCTATTTTGGAGTTCAATTATTGTAGTTATCATTGTGATTGATTTGTAAGTCAATGAGACTTCCATATTGTAATTGAACCTTCTGTTCTAGGCAGTGTGTTGGAATGCAAGTACATTCCCCTCATATAATATTTATGTACTCCTGATCACAAAATATGAATATTGTGGGTTCCAATCCCACTGTGGTTTTTCCCTTTCTGGGTTTTCACGTATAAATTCTGGTGTTATGGTTTTATGGTTGATTATCTTGTGTTTCTACATTTTCCTTTCTTGCATTTGCTTCCGGTGGTCTAAGAATACATTTGAAAGTTTATTTACTGGTAGAACACTGATTCACCCCCCCTCTCAGTGTTCCTTGATTCCAACAAAGATGTACTTCTACTAACGTCAATCTATCATTCTTTTTGTTGGATGGTTAAAGGTCATGGTACACATAATCGACCATGCATCAAGTGTTGCTCTTCCACAAAAAGTCTTCTATGTATTAATGGGCACTGATTCACCCCCCCTCTCAGTGTTCCTTGATTCCAACAAAGATGTACTTCTACTAACGTCAATCTATCATTCTTTTGGTTGGATGGTTAAAGGTCATGGTACACATAATCGACCATGCATCAAGTGTTGCTCTTCCACAAAAGTCTTCTATGTTTTAATGGGCTTACAACCCCAAGTGGCACAACCTTCAACTTGCCGCCCACCACCCCCATGTGGTGCTCCACTAATAGTAGGTTGATGGGGTTTTTTTTTTGCCTCATAATAGTGCACATTCTTATGGGCACCCAATGGCTAGCCCCTTGGGGCCTAAAAAAATATTGCTTTTTTTTGCAACTATACCCTTATCGGGAAAATGGACATTCCTTTCACATACGAAATTAGTGTTTTGAAAATAATATATCATTAGAAAGATGGTTCAATGTACATTTTGGTGGAGTAAGTATTTTGTAATTTCTATTGTTTGCTACTATTTTTGGTTTAAGTCATATCTTCATTTTTTGCTCCCAAGCTCATAACTTTTTTCCATGATCTTGGATTTTTCTAATATTTGTGTTGTTGGAAAGGTATCGAGGACCATTCATGAACATTTTTTTGATTTTTTCAATGCCCAATACAATTTATTTTAATTCTTGTCAAATGGGTACCCTAAAGAATTACTTGGATATCTTGTCACTTGGGGGTGTCGTTTCAATCGTTACACATCATTTCGATTCTAGCTCATCTTTCAAACAATTGTTGCTCATCGAATTCTAGGGTTGTGCCAATTGATATTTTTTTGGTTGTTCCTTCATAGAAAGACTTATTTTGTTTGCTTATATAGTTCTCAAAATACTTCATGATCAAGAGTTTCTAATATTTCTACAAAAAATGTGTCTTTAGGGTTGTCGAGTTTACTCCATAGTACGCTTCAAGTGCTTCTTTCTTGTAGATTCTCTCATTATGAGGTGTTTATATTATCTCTCTTATCATCCTTCATATGGAGGGAGATTTAATAGATTAGTGATGGATCTATTTATGATGGATGTAATTCTTGAGTGTATTATTCAACCCTTCATGCTATCCTTGGTTGTTTATTTTCTCTCTTTTGGATAGGAGTTTCATCCCAATGGATTTTCTCCTTTCTTTATTTGTAATAGATCATTTGTACATGGGAACCTAACATGGCCTAGTTTCTAGGACCCATAATCATCTTCATCTTGCATCATTTGCATATTAATCTACTCACTAAGTTGTACTTACTAGGGGTGTTAAAGTGAATACCATCTAGTACCTAGTCAACGTTTTGTACCATATAATTACCTAGTAAGGAGGAATATTCACATGTTAACATAGGTCCTAAGTTTTATTCTATTACTTATAATGGAGCCATGTTCACCTAATTTACTTTTACTTACCCAAGAATTTAATATTTGCATTAGGCATTTAATGTTTGGGTCGTGTTAGTTATTCATACTGATCACGCATTGCCTTTATAATCAAGGCAACTCATTATTATTTTCATATTCAATCAATCATTTTGTGCATCCTTATCCTACAAGTTATTCTTATCACTCTCTTTGTGGAATTGATTTTCTCTAGCATGGATTTTGGGGGTGTTGATTGCAAGTCACCAATCAACACCTACATCTCCAAACCTACCATTAGGTTTTGTAACTACACCCTTTGATGGTTCTTGTGACTTAAGGATCCTCTCTTTTTTATGAGTCCCTTGCTTTCTTTAGGGCCTTCTCTTTGGGCTCAAGTAAGTCTAGCATGGAAAATTGAAATTTGACCCATTCTTTGCTCCAAGTTATTATTTGAGTTGTCATATCTTCCATGTTTTCCACTTCCTCTACTGAACATGGCATCTTATATATACTTGTAGTATTATAAGAGAGATGCAACCTCTTTCCATCTTCCAAACCCTTAGGGATCTTAACCATGTTGCAAAAGATAGCTATTCTACATAAATCCTTCAAACGTTACTTCATATTCATCCATGCAATGGCCCAATAGTCTTTTTGTAGCATCATAAATTGTACACCTTTGATTAGGGTGTCCAATTTGACACTCCCAAAGCACTCATTTTAGTGTCTCATTCTCCTATGCATCACAGGACCTTTCTCTGTTTTTAATTAATATTTATCTTAACGATATGAGTCCTTTTATTAATTCCAATCTCATCTCTCTCATTTGGGCCCTTAATTTTAGGTGTGCTCTTTATCATTTATTATTTTAATTCATTATAAGTTATACCCCTTTCAAATTTCAAAACAACTTTCTACCCCACTTAAATATTATAAGTTTCATATAAATTATAGTTCTAGAATAAGGATCCTATTATCTTGTGACTCAAAAAGTTTGGGCCTATTTCGTCAAGTCAATATTGACTAGCATCAATGACTGATGTTTTATGGCCAAAATTTTGGAATGTTCGAGAGTCTATCATGCCATTTCTGAAACTATCTTCAATGCAAAAAAAGAATAATTCTAAGTCAGCGTTTTATCAATTTAAAGTTAGGACTTCATATATTAGCAAGTCAATTTCCTCATTTGTGGTATCAATTGGAGGTGCATTATGATATCCTTGTGATGTGAGAGCTCTACATTATGTGAAATACCAAATCTATGAATTCAAGGACAAATCAGCAAATATCAAGTCTTCATCAACACTTATTCACCATGATGAAAGCTTCAAGAAATGTGGATGATAAAGAATCACCGAATTATGATTGGCTTATACCCTGTTTTTGTCATATTTCCGTAATTATGCTTCATATTTGAGTTTCATCATTCAATTTATGTGATTCATGCATTCTTGAGCTTATTCATGATTCTTAAATAATTATTTCATTTAGGGTTTACTCAACACACTTGAGTCAAACTCTTGTTTACTTTTATGCATTTTAGTCCTTGAGTCAAACTCTTGTTTACTTTTATGCATTTTAGTCCATAGCAATCTTAGATGCACTTAAAATTCAAGAGCACACATGTTTTTCCAAATTCAATATCGACTATTTATGGAGGTAGAAATCACCAAAATAGCAGGTTGACTAAGGTAAAGCTCTATATAGCCACAAGCACGCTTTCTCTCTGTTTTGCAAATTGTAGAAAATTTTATCACAATAGTTTTGCTTTGTTTCTCAACACGAATCATTTTTCCCAAATTAATTAATTTGTTAATACAAATTAATTAATTTGGTAATACACCTTATGTACTCTCTTGTTTGGAACCTATGTCTTTCTAAGCTGTAGTACAACTTAGTTTATGTCACTAAGAGTGATTGAACTCTAGATTATAGACCCATCATGACCAATTCACAACTTAATCCAAATAAAAAATTCCTTTGAGAAGGAAAAAAATCATAATGCAAGAACTCAAGAAAATAAACTATGAATTTATGATCTTTGATGTTACATCTAATAAGAATTCCGCTGTTGACAAAATTGTTCTTGAATGGGCCTTGAGAGTTGCATATTGATGGAGTTCAAGAAATAATAGGCAGTCGTCAATGAATAATCGTATCATAGCTCTCCAACTTCAATACTTCCAAGATTGCTCCAACTTGCACGACATTTGACATTTCCATTTTGATTTTATGAATAAATTTGAAGTACCAGCAATACCAAATCCTCCTCAATTAGAGTAAACTTTAAATTCATTTGGCAATGGATGAATTTAGACCATAAGAAACTCCTAGGCTACAAGGGGCAATTTTCTCGCTTCTCTGCACAAAAAGCCTCCACTTTTCACGTGAGAAAGGCCAGTATAACAAGCATATACCAAATAAAAGTGCACCTAGAACTAAACACTGTTCTTAAGCAAGCTTTGATCCTCCCTCTAAAAAGAGCAATGCAGCTTTGATATGTGGAAGGAAGAATCCACCCATGTTCCCATCATGATCACACAATCATATTTGTCCAGGAAAACCTGTGAAGTGATAAACAAAAACAATATTGAGTTAAAGAAAAAGGACATCAACTATTTCTCCATCAACTCAAAAAGATAGCATTTGATTCTTTCTTTGTAGTGTTAACCTATCTGTGGGATATTGATGAGATATGTCTTTCAAAACAACCAATTGAAAATTGTCTCTAAACCCAGCTAATGACGTAAATTATCACATTAAGCATACAGATCTAGCTACAAGATAATTAATCTTGAACAACCACACAATCCTGCACAAGATGCAATCTGGCATCTAAAATGAAGTAATCTACAAAGCATTTGCAGTTCAAAACAAAGGTACTGAGAATGATGTTCACATTACCAGCTGCATACAGGTAATAACGTGACAAAGAGAAGATAAATCACTGATGCGTGACCAGAGGAATCAATAAATCTTAAATAGAGGTCTTCGAGCTAATCTTGTCTTGCTGTACTGTCTTTTCCCACATTGCATCAGATACTTCCATTGGAAGTTGCTGGATTCCAACCTTTGGAGGAAAGCTACCTGGAGAGTCTTCCCCTTCCACAAGGTGAAAAGGAGTATCCGCAGGATACAGATCAATTATAAGATCAAGGTCATTTCCACTAATCTCCCTCTTTTCAACAAGTACCTGTATTCCCAATGAAAAAATTAGCCATGGGCTCACAATTAAAAGAATTTAGTCATTGTGCATAATGTTTGATCTTCAAATATTGTCTCCCAAGTATTGACTTTCTTAAACTTGCAATTTCCATAATTGGCACAACCAAGTCATCCAAATCCTTAAAACTATGAGAAATATCAGCAGTAGGTACGCTACTATTATAGTTGAGAATCAACACAATGGGGCATTGCCTCCAGAACATTCTCAAATATGACTTCACAGTACTTCACAGCAATATGATGCACAACGTTTTTTCTAGTAAATAACATTTTTTCTGGCATATAAATTATAAGATAGATATTAGTTCTTATTCAGCAGCACAAAGTATATATAGTAAATCTCGAAATGCTCAAACAAATACTGCAATAATCTCAAATTTAGGATCAGATACAAAAATCAAGCTGCTTATCATATCACTAACTTCTGGATATCCACAAGGATTTGATATTAATCTAAAAGGCGACTTTCAAATTCCACAAATTAAGGAATTTATTTTCACAATTATTTTTAATTTTTCTCCTTAGCGTTGCATCCTAATTAAAGACACCTATATCTACACTCTACCATCTCACAACATCTGAACTGCAGTATTGTAGAAACAAAAGATGATGAAATAATGTGGTGATATCAGAGACCTGTAATCCCTGTTAATTGGGTTGGTCCAAGCAACTCCAAGAGGGATGGAGTGAAATGGATCTCTCAAAAAACAAAAAACAAAAAAAATACATAATCAAGATGAAATTAAATGCAGCATTGAAAGGAAACCCAAGGAAAAGCAGGTAATAAGAGGTCTGTTGAGAAAATCATCAAGGCAATGTATCATTGGCCTTCAGAATTGGAACTTACATGGATACTAAATTGAAGCTCTAATGTCAGTACATTGACTCAAAACGGCCTTCAATTAACAAACTCCATAACCTGATTCGGGTGAAGAGGCTTGGGATGAAGTGGCGGGACAAAATACCGTAGTGATCAATGATTGTCAGGACTTTGGAGGATCCCCAAGCCTAGTTGAGCAGATATGATATTTTATGAACAAATTCCTTTTCCCACATCATGACTTCTACTATTTAGCTAAAACTTTCTTTGTTAACATTGCACTAATGAACATTCAAAGAAATTACCTCTCATTTTCATAATGATATGTATGGGGTGTGATCTTAGTAGATTGATAGATCTTATCTGATGAGAAAGCCAGAAAATGTAGCTGAATTGTGATGATTATAAAAGCTCTCTATTGTCAATTAGAGTGATTGTTGTTCCTTATTCAATAACAAATCAAAGCATACTGTCATCTTACTAAGGAAAATTCATTCCAAGTTGAGCACAGAGACCTCATGGTATTTGTGGTAAACCTTCAAAACCACTCTTTCAATGACTTCCAGTGTCAAGTGATCATAACTTTTTGGTGTGCATTAATTGAGCATACTTGATTTAAATCTGGGATTGTTCAAGGCAGTGTTACAAGACTCATCAAGTACTCAGCAAGCTCACTGAGTCCTAAGTCAAGGGCAACTTCTATCCAGAGATCACAATGCACCTCATGGTAAAGTCAAGCCAGGCCAAACTCAACTGCAACTCCAAGACTGCCTTTGTCAAACATGCCAGCACTTGCAAGTCTCAAGGGTTAGATATGGACACATAATAACCCCTCAAAAGTCCATTCATATATGACTTTGGAGTATGGTTAAAACTGAATGCTGCCAGGAAACTCCATCATAGGAAATAAACCACATAACCATCCGTGGACCTACAATTTTCAGAGTGACTACATTTATATGTAATATAGGCATCCCCTTATTCATTTACTTGTGTTCCCCAATTTCATTAGCATCTCCATTCCCATACCAGTACTAGTACACGTGCCTCTTGATAGCTATTGTTAAGAGCCATAATATTATGAGTCATGAAAAATGGCATGCACAATGAAGGTCCTAGTGGCCTCAAAGGCCTTAATAATTCGGACCTAGTGACAAGAGCTCCACCTCTTGATCTTGCAACAGGTTGCTGCCCACAAATGCTGCTTTGGTTTTAAAAAGAAAAAAATACAGAACATTTTGGGCTGCAGTGGAGGAGGGTAAGGCATCATTTTTTCATTTATTTGGCTTTAAGGCATCATTTTTTCATATATTTGGCTTGAAATAACAAAAGAACACTTTTTTGTTATCTTCATGAAATTCTCAGCATTTTTTATTCCCCATTTTTCATCTACTAAATTATCAAGTAATTGAATTAGAATTATACTTTTGAGTTGCCAAATTATGTCATGTCCCCTCTTTAGCTCTGTCTAGCAGAGACATGTGAGTCAGCTTATTATGGGGTCTTGTAGGCTGACAGTGATGGATAGAGACTCAGTGTGGTTATACAATGTCTGGGACTTGGTGTTCTGGCAGTAGTTGATCAGTTTGGAGCAGTTCCTTATGTTTAGGAGACAGTTCCTACATTTATGGAGGATATCCCTACTATTTAGGAGGTTATGACCATACCCAGGGTTGGGTCTCCTTGAGATTATTCTTTGGGTTCAGTTTCAGAGGATTTGGGTTTGTTTCCTCGTTTCTAGGAGCATCCCTAGATTTTAGGGATGAGACTGCCAATAGATCCTTGATTTCCGACTTCAGTCACAGACAGGTGGCAGGGTGACTTTCTGGTTTGTGGTGTCATTTGAGCATTTTGCAGCTATTTGGGTTATATTTTTAATATTTCCTAAGTTAGCGTTTATTATTTAAATAAGGCTATGTTTATAGCCATTTTGGAGTAATAAAGGGTTTTTGGCCTCATCTGGATGCGTATCCCTTGGTGTAATAGCTCGTTGGAAAGGTCTTGGACTTTTCTAAATATTTCTCTTTTGACTCGGATCCTTTTGGTGAACGGATTTCTTTATATTTGAAAAAAGGTCGTTTTTCTATACACTTGGCAACTTAAAATGAGAAATATAACATTTTAACCCTAAACGCCCCATTGAGTCACTTTGAGGGTTCGAGCTAAGTGGGAAAGTGTTATAAGGAAGTAGTGACCTAACTCTTGGATATCTTTTACACATTCAAAACTTGCTTCTTGCGAATTTGCTCTGGTAGAGCGATTCTTCATCTGGTATGCAAACCCCAGGTTGGATACTGGCTGGGACATAGCCCCCAGCGATAGTTTGTCAGTAGATACTTCAAGGTGTTGGGCATTGGTTGACAGAGATTCGGTGCGCTAGTGATTGCAGAGGATTCAGATTGCATTCAGAGGGTTTCAACAAGGCAGCTAACCTTATTCAGCTGGCACGTGACTACAGCTGCAGCCATTGGGAGTTGTGGTGCGTCATTCTTCCTTGCTGTCCACGTTTGATTTGTTGCTGGTGTGAAGAGCTGGAAATCTGCATATTGTATCTTGCTTATTCATTGCTGGTCAATTCATTTTGTAGCAGCTCCAAATTGGTAAATGATAATTGCTGGAATACAAGGAAATCAGATTATTGTCCAGGTACGAGTTGTACTATTTTAGATTGTAAGTGTTCTAATTTATGAACATTGTTTCCATTCTTATTTCGCACTCTTATTGTTTACTGTTTCTTTATATATATATCTTCAAAACTCCAAAACAAAAAGAAACAAAACCCCTTTCTGCACTTCTGTCTATTCAATAAGATCACTAGAAAATTACAAAAAACCTAGTTTATTAATAAAAATTACAGCAGATTAGAAAAGGGATCCATCAGGGATCTTTCAGTGGTATCAGAGCTATCATCCTGCCAGCCTGTAGGGTTTGTGTGGAATTTTCATACTAGGGTTACATTTTATTCTATGCATCCGGGTAGAGAGGAGATACACAGGTATTATACACGCAGGGTAGCTCAACAGGAGCGTGAGATTGGAATTGAATAGGTACCCAGTATGGCAGATGAACAAGGGGGTGCTAGACAGAACCGGATTGAGGATGAAGAACGGGAGATGATGAGAACTCTCATCACTACACAGCCCAGGATAGTCCAGACACTTGGCAGATTACAGGAAACCTTGGCACGAATGGAGTTGGATAGAAATAGGGGCAAACATGGGCGGAGCAGATCAGTTTCAGTGGCAGACAGTCAGCATAGCCATCAGTCCCATTCATCAGTGGGGAGCTCCCTTCATTCCTCTAGGCAAGAACGCCATCGTACACCTGCTACGGATAGATCTTTGCTTCCTCAGTTTGTACCAGGTGCACAGCCAGCACAGGAAGATCCACCAGAGGTTTGGGTTCCAGGAGTCAGTTTTGGCAGCCACAGCTGAGTGGAGAGCCCTACCCCCAGAGGTTAGGGATGTTTTCCCTCTTCCCCAGTATTGTGCACAGCGTAGAAATACAACTAGGTTCAGAGCAGATCGTGGTTATAGACCACCACAGCAGCAGAACTATGACCTCAATAGAGCTACTGGGAAGATCACATTGGCTACATATGATGGCTCTGGTGATACGAGTGCACGAGCTTGGGTGCACAAGCTGGACATATATCTATCCTTGAGGCCCATGCCTGAGCGTGAGGCTATTCAGTTTGCTGTGTTGCATTTAGACGGGATTGCCTATGATTGGTGGCACCATGGATTGGTCACCCAGGATCACGCCTTGGTACGTTCCTATGCCGAGTTCACTGAATGACTCATTACACGGTTTGACCGTAAGGATACAGAGCTCTACTATAGAGAGTTGGCACATCTTAGACAGATTGGGCTTGCAGAAGCTTATATTAATGAGTTCCAGCGTATTGCGGTTATGGTACCTGATATGCCCCAAAGGCGGAGTGTGATGTTATTTATTGAGGGATTGCAGGATAGACTTAAGGGATTGGTACGTGCTTTCCAATCGGCCACTCTTAAGGAGGTCATTGATGTGACATTGAGACTGGATATCGTTCCCACTTCTTATCAGGCAGATAAGAAGCAATTCAGGGACTCTCGGCCTGCACAGAAGGCCAATACTTCACAAAATAAAGGAGGGTCGTCATCTAGACCCCCTTGGATGAATCAAGAGACGAGGAACGAATTGAGAAGGAAAAAGTTATGCTTTTCCTGCAAGGAACCTTGGGAACCAAGACACCGTTGTATGGGTAAAGGAAAGGTTCATTTGATTGAGGTGACATCTGAGTTAGGGGATGAGGAGGTACCCGACACTGACACTGAGGATAGCATGGAGGATGTTGAGCTGGTGCAGACATAGTTGGAGTTAGATACCCCTGAGCCTTTGGCGACAGCCAAAGTAACTATGGCTACCCTCTCCAGTTATCCTAAATTTCATGCCTTTAGGTTGAAAGGTACACTGAAGGGCAAGCGGGTCATGAGCTTGGTAGACACAGGTGCCACGCATAACTTTATTGATCAGAAGTTAGTGGAGAGGCGTGGATTACAGTATGAGGAGTTTGGTGGTTTTGGAGTGAAGGTGGCAGATGGTGCAGTTTTGGGCTGTACTAAATGGATTCCACAGCTTAGTATTCAGATGGGGGATTATACTATGACCAATGATTTTTATGTGCTTCCATTAGAGGATTATGATGTGGTCTTGGGCATGCAGTGGTTACAGGGTATTGGGCATTACATTATTGATCACCACCGTATGCAGTTAGAGTTCCTTTCTGGGGGGAAGAAGACTATCTTAAGGGCAGCGTCAGATGGTGGACCTAAGGAGGTGTCTTCTCGCAGGATGGAGACTATTATTAGACATAATGATGTGATTTGGGCTACACATTGTTTGCTGAAGTCCAAAACACCTACACCTTAGGATGGCAGGGTATTTCATGTTGATATTCAGTCAGTGATGGACCGTCATGGGAGAGTATTTGGTGACATACCTTCTGGAGTGCCTCCAGATAGAGGTTTTGAGCATGGTATAGAGATGGAGGATGTAGCGAAGCCAGTGATTACTACCCCATATCGTCATCCTCGAGCCTATAAGGATGAAATTGAGAAGACTATTCATGAGTTGTTGGATATGGGTTTCATTCGGCCTAGTTCTAGCCCCTTTGCTTCTTCTGTAGTGCTTGTTAAGAAGAAGGATGGGACTCTACGGATGTGTATAGATTACAGAGCCTTGAACAAGAAGACAATCAAGAACAGATACCCTATTCCACGCATTGATGAGTTGTTGGATGAGCTTCATGGAGCTATCTACTTCTCTAAGATTGATCTTCGTTCAGGTTACCATCAGATACGTGTACGAGCAGAGGATGTACACAAGACTGCCTTCCGTTGTCACTATGGGCACTATGAGTTTCTAGTAATGCCTTTTGGCCTTACCAATGCACCAGCCACTTTCCAATCCTGTATGAACCATATCTTCAACAAGCAGTTGAGGAAGTCGGTTCTAGTGTTCTTTGACGACATATTGATTTACAATCGTACTTGGGAGGACCATCTCAGACATGTTGAGGAGGTACTTAGCATTATGGAGAGTCAGTCTCTATTTGCTAAGTTATCCAAATGTGAGTTTGGACTTAGGGAAGTTTTATATTTGGGCCATGTGATCAGTGCTGATGGGGTGAAGGTGCATGAGGAGAAGATTCAGGCGATTCGGGATTGGCCCCACCCTCAAAACATTACTGAGTTACGTGGGTTCCTTGGTTTATGTGCTTATTACAGAAGATTTGTGAGGGGTTTTTCTCAGTTGGCAGCACCTTTGACAGACCTCACAAAGAAAGGGGCGTTCAGATGGACAGAACAGGCACAAGGAGTCTTTGATAGACTCAAGGAGGTTATGAGCACTTGTCTAGTTTTGAATTACCTGATTTCTCGCAGCCATTTGTCCTAGAGTGTGATGCTTCAGGTCTGGGCATAGGAGCTGTGTTGATGCAGAACAGACATCCCATTGCCTATGAGAGCCGGAAGCTGCGAGATAATGAGAGGTTGTACTCTACCTATGATAAGGAAATGTTGCCTATTATGCATGCTTTAGCCAAATTCAGACAGTATCTTGTTGGCAATTTGTGGTAAGAACCGACCACAACAGTTTGAAATATTTCCTTGATCAGACAGAGCTCAATGATCGACAACAAAAATGGGTGAGCAAGATTCAAGCTTATGATTTTGATATCGAATTCATAAAGGGGAAGAATAATACTGTGGCTGATGCACTCTCTAGGAAACCATCACTTGCTGCCCTATGTTCGTTGAGCGAGATTTCAGCAGATTGGAAGGCTCAACTTTTGGTTGAGTATTCCAAAAATCAGCATGCTTGTGAGGTCATGGATGGTTTGATAGTGGACGACAGATACAGTGTGGTAGATGATATTATCTATTACAAGGGCAGGGTTTATCTTGTTCCGGGTTCACAGTTGAAGAAACAAATTTTGCATGCTTTCCATGATACTCCTACAGCAAGACATCCAGGGTATGTTAAGACTTACAGAGCGGTTCGAGAGAGATTCTCTTGGCAGGGTCTCAAAGATGATGTTTTGCAGCATGTCCATGAGTGTATGACTTGTCAGCAAAACAAGTCGGAGCATACTTATCCTGTTGGGTTGTTACAGCCCTTGCCTATACCGGAACAGAAGTGGACTGGGATTTCTATGGACTTCATTACAGGTCTTCCTCGGGTGCAAGGGAAGGATTGTATCTATGTGGTCGTGGATAGGCTAACAAAATATGCCCACTTCTTTCCCATTGCAGTTGATTTTACAGCATCTCAGGTGGCTGAGCTATTTTTCAGAGAGGTGTTTAGACTCCATGGTCTTCCCAAGACCATAGTGAGTGACAGGGACAGCAGATTCATGAGTTCCTTTTGGCAGGAACTTTTCAGGCTAGCAGGCACTGAGTTGACACCTAGTACTAGTTACCACCCTCAAACAGATGGACAGACCGAAATAGTCAATAAGTGGGTTGAGGGATATTTGCGTAACTATGTGTCAAGGCAGCAGAAAGCATGGGTACGTTGGTTGTATTTGGGCGAGTATTGTTATAATACTACGCACCATATGTCCATTGGTATGACGCCTTTCAGAGCTCTCTACGGCTATGAGGCATTATCCTTCATTGATTTAGCTCTGAGTGACAATAGAGTTCCTTTGGCTCAGGATTGGTTACAGGAGAATTAGGATATCATGAGATCTCTCAGGGAGAATTTACAGCATGCACAGAATCAGCAAAAGATATACGCTGATCGGCATAGGATTGAGAGAGCATTTGAGGTGGATGACATGGTTTTCTTGCGCTTACAGCCATACCGGCAATGCAAACTTAAAGGGGGGGGAGCTGAGAAGCTCAAACCACGTTTTTATGGACCATACAGGGTACTCAAGCGAGTTGGAGAGGTTGCTTATGAGGTTGAGTTACCACCAGGCAGTAAAATTCATAATGTGTTTCATGTATCTTGCCTGAAAAAGGCCCTTGGACAGCATATTACAGTTTCACCCAAATTGGCCCCCATGGATGAGGAAGGTAAATTGACTTTGGTTCCTGAAGAGATTCTTGAGGTGAGGGAACGGCAGTTGAGAAGCAGGGTGATTCGTGAGTATTTGGTACGTTGGAGAAATCTTCCCATAGAGGATGCCACTTGGGAGGGTGAGGCCATTTTACAACATCCAGCATTACAGTTGCTTGTGGGCAAGCATCTCCGAGATGGGAGGACTGTCATGTCCCCTCTTTAGCTCTGTCTAGCAAAGACATGTGAGTCAGCTTATTATGGGGTCTTGTAGGCTGACAGTGATGGATAGAGACTCAGTGTGGTTATACAATGTCTGGGACTTGGTGTTCTGGCAGTAGTTGATCAGTTTGGAGCAGTTCCTTATTTTTAGGAGACAGTTCCTACATTTATGGAGGATATCCCTACTATTTAGGAGGTTATGACCATACCCAGGGTTGGGTCTCCTTGAGATTATTCTTTGGGTTCAGTTTCAGAGGATTTGGGTTTGTTTCCTAGTTTCTAGGAGCATCCCTAGATTTTAGGGATGAGACTGCCAGTGGATCCTTGATTTCCGACTTCAGTCACAGACAGGTGGCAGGGTGACTTTCTGGTTTGTGGTGTCATTTGAGCATTTTGCAGCTATTTGGGTTATATTTTTAATATTTCCTAAGTTAGCGTTTATTATTTAAATAAGGCTATGTTTATAGCCATTTTGGAGTAATAAGGGGTTTTTGGCCTCATCTGGATGCGTATCCCTTGGTGTAATAGCTCGTTGGAAAGGTCTTGGACTTTTCTAAATATTTCTCTTTTGATTCAGATCCTTTCGGTGAACGGATTTCTTTATATTTGAAAAAAGGTCGTTTTTCTATACACTTGGCAACTTAAAATGAGAAATATAACATTTTAACCCTAAACGCCCCATTGAGTCACTTTTAGGGTTCGAGCTAAGTGGGAAGGTGTTATAAGGAAGTTGTGACCTAACTCTTGGATATCTTTTACACATTCAAAACTTGCTTCTTGCGAATTTGCTCTGGTAGAGCGATTCTTCATCTGGGACGCAAACCCCAAGTTGGATACTAGCTGGGACGTAGCCCCCAGCAGTAGTTTGTCAGTAGATACTTCAGGGTGTTGGGCATTGGTTGACAGAGATTGGGTGCGCTATTGATTGCAGAGGATTCAGATTGCATTCAGAGGGTTTCAACAAGGCAGCTAACCTTATTCAGCTGGCATGTGACTACAGCTGCAGCCATTGGGAGTTGTGGTGGCGTCATTCTTCCTTGTTGTCCACATTTGGTTTGTTGCTGGTGTGAAGAGCTGGAAATCTGCATATTGTATCTTGCTTATTCATTGCTGGTCAATTCATTTTGTAGCAGCTCCAAATTGATAAATGATAATTGTTGGAATACAAGGAAATCAAATTATTGTCCTGGTACGAGTTGTAGTATTTTAGATTGTAAGTGTTCTAATTTATGAACATTGTTTCCATTCTTATTTCGCACTCTTATTGTTTACTGTTTCTTTATATATATATATATATCTTCAAAACTCCAAAACAAAAAGAAACAAACCCCCTTTCTGCACTTCTGTCTATTCTATAAGATCACCAAAAAATTACAAAAAACCTAGTTTATTAATAAAAATTACAGCAGATCAGAAAAGGGATCGATCAGGGATCTTTCAAATTAATCCCAATCCCAAGAAATGATATGATGGCTGCAAGAATATCAAGGACCATCTGAGAAAGAAGAAAAAGACCCACTGTAATACTGGTGACATTAGGCTGAGACATTGTGATACTCAATTGGCATCATATGGATGATAATCTTGGAGGTGGTGTCTAGTTTGTCTATACAGTTTACCAGATATTGTTGATATTCAGTTTGATTTTATAATCAGCAAATGGGTATGTCTAATTTTGTATTGTAATGCTACTATATATATATATATATATATATATATATATATATATATATTACGAAAACACTACTTCTGCATCTCCATCTTCTTCTATCAAACATTGCAAATTAGAAAACAGAAAACAAACCAAAAAAAACAAGGGTGCATGTTACATATCTTGTTTCCTTCAGCTGAAATCTGCTTTTCGTACTCACGTTTGATATATACCAATGGCAAGCTGATTTTTGACTCGGACTTGAACTTGCCACCCAGAAGCAATTAGCATCATGCTAATATGGTAATCCTTTCTCATGTAAGTAATAGAAGCAATTCAACTGCCTACTTCATATATATGAGTCAAATTACTCCCATACACTAAAATTCTAGATCAACAAAAGGAAAACACTTAACCACAAATTAAATTTAACATTAAATGGATTTTCGATGAGTAATTTGAAGGGAAATGCAAAAAGTACTTAAAAATGGAGCATGCGCTCAAAATACAAACTACTGCTAGAGAGACTTTAATTGGTTGCATACACTATTAAAAACTAAGATATGCTCGTAAAGGTATTAGGTAATTCAAGAACATGAGAAAGCTACAAAACGTAAATAGTCAAAATGATCACTAAGGAAAAGCAACTAATAGAGATTGTGTTGTGAGGTATTCACACATCGACCCATTGCAAATGGGGACCCCCACTTTTCACTTTCTAGGGTTAGTCCTTTTACTTTCTAGGTTGTCTTAGAGTCTTTGCTATTAATCTTTGCATTGAAGGGATAGAGTTTCTCAAGAAGCTAGAGAGTCATCATGTCAGGTTGGTCTCCTGAGTGGAGTAGATTATCAAGATGAAGGATTAAAGATTGAGCGAGTCAAGCAAAGTTAGGTGAAAGAGTCTGTTAGAATATTTAATCTTTACTTGGCTTAGGTTTATTTGTATTTAGTTTAGGATATTCCTTTGGAATTCCTACATGTAATTTGTCCTCTAGTACATGTGTGAGGACAAGTCATTTCTTTTATTTTACTTTATTAAGGAATATTAGATTTTCTCCATAAGAGGATGTGGACACATGGCACACACATTTTATGAATGGTGGCATTCATAGATTTGGGAGTTACTTTGTAACTCCTCTCCTCATCTCTATTTAGGAGATGTCTCCTCTCTCATTTCTTCTCAATGATATTATTGTTCAGAGCTTCTCTCTCTCTCTCTCTCTCTCACACACACATTTTAGGCATTGCCTCATTCATAATATCACAAGGGGTTTTTCTTTGTTTTTTCCCTTTCAAAAGTTCTTGTGCCTCCTTCTTCACATTTGGGTGATTGCTCCAAGGTTTCTGCATTTTTCTTGGTAACATTTACTTCATCAATAAACTTACTTGGATTTTGTTTTTCTTTCCTTGCTCTTGTATTTCCTTTCATGGTATCAAAGCAGGTTTCTAATCCTTGTTTCAAGTTGATATTGATGAAGGTTACCATTCTGTGGAGTTCACCTTCTTGGAGGCATTCTTGAGAGGAGAAGAAGTTCTTTCTCTAATATTTTCTACTGTGCAGGTTTTTTATTTCAGACTTTAATTTTTTTTTCAAACTTGTTAACAAGTTTGCCTGCAAGTTTAATCTTCTATTCTAGTTTTTTTATTAAAAAAAAAGAAAAGCTTTGGAAGGCTTGCCGCCAAAGTTTCTTCTTTCTGGTTTAAAGTTGTGGCATTGGAAGGCTTGCCACCAAAGTTTCTGGTTTTTTTTTATTGTGAATAGTTTGGAAGGTTTACCGCCAAACTCAACCTCCTTAATCTGTTTGATCGACTTGCCGCCAAATCTGATTTATTATTAAATTGCATTCTCTATTTGTTTGCAAGTTCTAACATTTCATTTACTTGCAAGTTTTTTGATAAAAATCATTTTTATATTGATACTTCATTGAATCTCTGTGTATTTACAAAAAAATATCAGAGTCTAACATTTTCTGCAGGTTCTAACTTATAAAAGGCATAAATCTTTGTGTTTGCAGCTCTAAATTATATACCATTCAGATTTAACATATTTCTTTAGATAACTATCTGCCTGTGTTTAAAAATTTTTAAATTATTTCAGACTTTGTTTTGTTTACCTGTTCTTTGTCTGTGTAGTGTGGGGTTGCTGGTTGTTATTTCATAAACTTTTTATTCACCATTTCCAGTTTTCTCTATCGTTTGTTTCATATTTACTTATTTCAATTATTGTTGTTCACTTTTGTGTTGTATCATTTTCTTTCTGTCACTTGCGGTTGGTAAGGTTAAAGAATTCAGTTTATATCTTATCCTTATCTTGTAATGTCTCTGCAGCTTCTGTATCGCTCTCTGAGTTTGCAGGTTATGATTAAACATTTCATTCTGTTCTAATTATATAATTCTTCTGCTCTTGAAACGCCTGTGCAAACCATCATTCTCACCCTGCGTTACGACTCATTCTGACTTCAACGCTTTAAGTTCTTGATCATTTTGTATTGGTTCTTATTTTCATTTTATGCTGCTTGATTTAAAATCTTATCATTCAGGCATAAGTTTAAAAACTTCATTCAAAATAAAGTTATAAAATATCGTTGCCTTTATTTAACATAAAAAGTTTCATTCTTATATCTTTAACGTATTTAAAAGTTTTTAAGTTTATAAACTTTTAGCTTTTAATATCTAAGAAAAGTTTAAAAGTTTATATTAGGAAGTTTAAAAAGTTAACAAGAGTTTTTAATATATAAAGTTTTTTTTTAATAAAGTTTTTCATATAAATAGTTTTTAATTTATTATTATTAGAAAAAAAAAATTTAATATAAAATTTATTTAAATAAAATAAAAGTTTTAAAATTTAAATTTATTTTTTTCAAAATAATATTTTTGATAAAAAATTAATAATTGAAATTTAGTTCTATTTTCATCAAAGAGGTTATTTTTTTGTCTTTTAATCAAAAGGGGGTAATTTTTTTTTTTTTACCATTATTTATTCACAATTAGTTTGTTATTATGTCTACTTTAATTCCGGAAATTAAATTAAATAGTTCTAATTATCATTCATGGAAAACACATATCTCGTTTATTTTTCGTTTCAAACACCTTTTGGATGTTGCTACTGATAAAACCATTGAGCCCGCTACAACTGCTCCTCAAGCCGACCAAGATAGATGGAAGGCTCAAAATGAGGAAGCACTTGGTTTAATTGGTATTTCAATGGTTCTTGATTTGTATGTTTTAATTGGAAATTGTACAAAAGCGTATGAAGCTTGGGAAATTTTAAAAACAACTTATGATAGCTCAAATGAATCCCGAAAAATTCAGCTTCAAGATCAACTCGAAGATCTCAGGTATACGGATTTTAAAACCATGGATGAATTCTTATTAAAGTTTGATTCTATTAATAGTCAATTAACTGATTTAGGAGTTATTCTAGTTAATTTACATTTAATTCATCTTATTCTTAAAAAATGTCTTCCTCATCAATTTCAACAATTTATTACGAATATTCATGCTCAACTTGCTATTCCTAGCTTAGCTACTCAATTAACTTATGATATTTTTCATAATTTATTACGTCAAGAATAAACTAAATTAATTCAATTTGGTACTCTTAAAAGTAGTGAACATGCTTTTATGTCTAAAAATCAAAATTTTAGATCCAATAATAATAATCATAATCATAATAATAATCACAAATCTTCTAATTATCAATCTCATTCTAAATCCTATCATAACAATTCTCATAATAATATGTACAATAATCAAAGGAATAATTCTCAAACAAGACCCCATTGCACATATTGTGGGAAAGATGGACATATTACTAATAATTGTTTCAAAAAGCAAAATGGTAAAAAACCCATGAACCAAAATAATCAAAATAATCAACAACATGAACCTCATTATAAGAAAGGTAATAATAATGGTAATTCATCTCGTCATGCATTTACATGTACTTATAAAGTTTCTCAACCACTTGAGTGGATTATTGATTCTGGTGCATCTCAGCATGTTACTTCTCATAAAGAATGTTTCGAATCTTTGCATCCTGATACTTCTAATATTCCTGTTCAATTAGCTAATAATCATAGTTGCAAAGTTGAAGCTATTGGTGATGTGAATGTTCCTAATGGGAAATTACATGATGTTCTTTATGTTCCTGAATTAAAATCAAATTTAATTTCAGTTCCTAAACTTTGTCAAGATTATAAGATTAACTTTTATAGGGGCATATGTTATATCATTGATCCCAACACTAATCATGTTATCGCTACTGCTAAAATGGATAGTGATAACTTATTCAAGTTCTATGAATTTGCTCCTCCAAAGTATTCTTTGCTTACTACTGTTGATTTTACTATATGGCATGAAAGACTTGGCCATCTCAATTCTGATTATATTTCATTGATGCAAAAAGCAAATATGGTTGATGGATTGCCTAGTATTGTTCCTTCTCAAATTGTTTGCAATGGTTGCATGAGTGGTAAGATTCATAGGGAACCCTTTCCTCATGGTCAATCTTGGAGGGCATATACTAAATTGCATCTAGTTCATAGTGATCTCTTGGGTCCCATGGAGAATCCCTCCATCCAAGGTTCAAGGTATGCACTTACCTTTGTTGATGATTTTTCAAGGAGAACATGGATATATTTCTTTCCTAGTAAGGATCAAGTGCTTGATGTGTTTACTGAATTTCATATGTTTGTAGAAAGGCAATCTGGTTCTAAAATTAAGATTCTTCGTACTGACAATGGAAGAGAATATGTCAATAATCCATTTAATGCTTATTTAAAATCTTTTGGAATTAAACATGAGCTTACCGTTCCTTATACACCACAACAAAATGGTGTGGCGGAACGGAAGCATAGGACAATTGTTGAAATGGCTAGATGTTTATTGCATGCAAAAAATATGGATTACAAGTTTTGGGCTGAAGCTATGGCTTGTGCAACTTATTTAATTAATAGAACACCTACCAAAGCCTTAAAGGATAAAACTCCTGAAGAAGCTTGGTCTGGTAGAAAGCCCAATTTGTAGAATTTAAGAGTTTTTGGTTCCACTGCTTATGTTCACAAACCTAAGGAGAAAAGAAAAAAATTAGATGCTAAATCTTCTCCTTTTATTTTTGTTGGTTATGATGAAAATACTAAAGGTTATAGAGTTTACAATCCTATTACTAACAAGGTAAAAGTTGCAAGAGATGTTTGTATTGCAGAAAAAGGCATTCATGATTGTTCTAAAGTGGAAGATGATGAACTTTCTCAAAGCAAAGTTGTGCTTGTGGAGGACCAACCTCCTTCTCTTAACCCTACTCCTAATACATCTCTTTCTATTCCTTCTAGCGATAGTGATGATGATAATAATAACTCTACTCCTCATGACTCTTCTTCTAGTGATGAATCCATTACTTCTAAAAGAAGACCTAAATGGTTTAAATCTTTAATTCAAGATAGTGATGAATACTTAGCTAGAATGGATAGACTTCAAGCTAGAAGAATTAATTATTGTAATTATGCTTTAATGACTACTATTATGAATTCTAATGATCCTAAAACATTTGATCAAGCTAAAAATCAACCACATTGGCAAAAAGCAATGAAGGAAGAATATGATACTTTAATTTCTAACCAAACTTGGGATTTAGTTCCCTTGCCTCATAGTAAAAATCTTGTTTCTTGCAAGTGGCTTTATAAAACTAAATTGAATGCTAATAATCAAGTTAGTAAATTTAAAGCTAGATTAGTTGCTAGAGGTTTTTCTCAAATTGAAGGCTTAGATTATACTGAAACTTTTGCTCATGTTGCTAAATGCCTACAATTAAACTTGTGCTTGCTTTAGCTTCTAGAATGAATTGGCCTATTCACCAAATGGATGTTAAAAGTGTTTTTCTTAATGGTGATTTACATGAGAAAATTTATGTCTCAACCTCTTGGTTTTATTAAAGAAGGTAATGCACACTTAGTTTGTAAATTAAAGAAATCAACTTATGGATTAAAGCAATCTCCTAGGGAGTGGTATTCAAAGATTAATGCATTCTTTCTTTCTCAAGGCTTTATTATAAGTAAAAATGATCCTAACTTGTATATTAAACATAGTGAAGATGATATTGTCATTATTATCTTGTATGTAGATGATTTGATTCTTACTTCAAGTTCCAATACTTCGATTTCTGATATTAAGTTTCAACTTAATCAAAAATTTCAAATGACTGATTTAGGTCTTTTACATTATTTCTTAGGAATGCAAATTTGGCAAACCTCTAAAGGAATTTTCTTATCTCAAAGTAAATATGCTCAAGATCTCATAGATAAGTTTAACATGAATGACGTTCACCATGTTTCAATTCCTATTGAATTAGGCACTAAGTTAATGCTTTGATATGCAAACTCCTCTTGTTGATCCTACTTTGTATAGACAATTAGTTGGAAGTTTGAATTATTTAACTCTTCCTAGGCCCGATATTGCTTATAGTGTTGGTTTGGTTTCAAGATTCATGTCTAAACCTCAAAAAACACACTTTAAAGTTGCTAAAAGAATTTTAAGATATATTAAAGGGACTATTAATGTAGGTTTGTTTTATGATGCAAATTCTGATTTTACTTTAAACAATTTTACTGATTCCGATCTAGGTGGAGATCTCAATGATGGGAAATCTACTTGTGGTTATTGTTTTTTTGTTGGTTCAGGAGCAATTTCTTGGAATAGTAAAAAGCAACAATCTACCTCTCTTGGATCCACTGAAGCTGAGTACAAAGGATGCACTAATGCTTCCAAAGAAGCCTTGTGGCTTAGAAGACTACTTGAAGATTTGGGTCTACCTCAACTCAAACCAACTCCATTGTATTGTGACAACCAAAGTGCCATTGTCTTGGCTAAAAATCCAATTTTCCATGCAAGGACAAAACACATTGCTCTCCAACACCACTTTATTTGAGAACAAATTGAAGACAAGCAAGTTTCACTCCTCTATTGCAAGGGGGAAGACCAAGTCGCAGATATTTTGACCAAGCCACTTTGTAAAGAAAAGTTCCAATTTCATTGTAAAAATCTTGCATTGCAACCCATTGAAGGGTTTGATGTAAACTCCCCAAGTAAAACTTAAGGGGGGGTGTTAGAATATTTAATCTTTACTTGGCTTAGGTTTATTTGTATTTAGTTTAGGATATTCCTTTGGAATTCCTACATGTAATTTGTCCTCTAGTACATGTGTGAGGACAAGTCATTTTTTTTATTTTCCTTTATTAAGGAATATTAGATTTTCTCCATAAGAGGACGTGGACACATGACACACATTTTATGAATGGTGGCATTCATAGATTTGGGAGTTACTTTGTAACTCCTCTCCTCATCTCTATTTACGAGATGTCTCCTCTCTCATTTCTTCTCAATGATTATTGTAAAGAGCTTCTCTCTCTCTCTCTCTCTCTCTCTCTCTCTCTCTCTCTCATTTTAAGCACTGCCTCATTCATAATATCACAAGGGGTTTTTCTTTGCTTTTTCCCTTTCAAAAGTTTTTGTGCCTCCTTCACATTTGGGTGATTGCTCCAAGGTTTCTGCATTTTTCTTGGTAACATTTACTTCATCAATAAACTTACTTGGATTTTATTTTTCTTTCTTTGCTCTTGTATTTCCTTTCAGAGTCAAGTCAAGAGTTAGTCATGAGGTTGCCCACATTACCCCAATTTGAGAACAAAGCTTTCATCAAAACCGTCATTGCACTGAAATTTGCTTAAAAGCCTTGACCTGTACCTTGCTCAGGCCCTAGAGCAAGATTTTTGTTTTAGGTCCCGTCCTTCTGAAGGTCACAGAGCGAATTTCCTATATAGGTGTTCTTAGGGGGCCGAACTGATGATGCTTTCATATGGAGAAGTTGGAAAACTTAAGATGAGGTGAAAGGAAGTGGTGAGTTTTGTGTCCTTGTAAAGATCCTAAGGCAAACTGCTAAATCTTGTCATATAGGTCATGTCCTTAGAAGGGTCATAGAGCAAGTTTCACCTATCTTGACCTTGTCCTCTCAAAGGGCATTGAGCGAGTTTCTCACATCTTGACCTTGTCCTTGGAAAGGACGGTGAGCGAATTGCACCTTAAGTCTTGTCCTTCCAAAGGATATAGAGCGAAATCCTCATCAAGGACATGGAGCGAGCTCCTTCACTTGATCACAAATCTTGCATCGGCTTGGAACAAATGAATCTTTTAGACCTTGTCCTTAGAGAGGTCTTGGAGCGAGTTTTGATAGGGCCTGTCCTCCTTGAGGTCAGAGAGCGAATTATGTTTTGAAGCTTGTCCTTCCAAAGGACAAAGAGCGAATTCATCTTTTGAAGCTAGTCCTTAGGGTGGTCTTAGAGCGAAAAAATGCTATATAAGTCATGTCCTTCCAAGCGACATTGAGCGAAATCATCTACTTGTCGTGTCCTTGCTGAGGGTCCAGAGAAAACTACTTGTCTTGTCCTTGCTGATGGTCTAGGGCGAACTTGAGTATGTATCTTAGAGCGAACTTTGTTTACAAACATGCATTGTCCTTACCATGGTCCAAGAGCGAACTTGATCATTTGGAGCTTGTCCTTAGAAGGGTTATAGAGCAAAATCTACATTATAGGTCCTATCCCTGCCAAGGACACAGAGCGAGCTGCACTATAAGTCTTGTCCTTACCAAGGATGTAGAGCGAAAATTTTATATAGGGCATGTCCTTCCAAAGGACATGGAGCGAAACACTTATCTTAGCCTTGTCCTTCCAAAGGACATGAAGCGAATTGATGAGAGCATACCTTGCAAATCTCAGCAAGCGACTTAGTTGATATAGCTCCTGTCCTTGGGAAGGACAAAGGGCGAATTTGTCATATAGGTCCTGTCCCTAGCAAGGATGTAGAGAGAAATCACCATCTAAAGCGAATTGTTTATACCTTGCATGAGACATAGAGTGAAACTCAACAAGGCAAGCATTTTGGCAAGAAGGTGAAGTCGGCCAGCATGAGAAAGGTAATTTGTTATCAAGTCGGCCTTGCACCCCAAAAGACATAACCATTACTCTAAACACCTATAAGGGGAAGGTCAAAACATTCATTTCAACCATCAATTTAAACAGAAGACCTGCTAAATCTACCCAGCAAATAGATGAATTTGACCAGCAAGACAGCAAATTTATTCGACAAGGTAGCAAATTTATCAGCATCTTAGGGAAATTGAGGCAGCACAAGTGCGAATTCGAGCAGGTCAGCGGCAGGTCAGCAGCAGGTCAGCAAATTTCATCAGCAAGGCAAGGAACCCAATAGACATCATTAGCAAATCTGATCGGCAAAGGAGCAGAATCAGTCACTTTAAGGGGCGAATTCTATCAAAACAACAGCAAATTCACAAAGGAAGGAGTGAATTCATCAAAAGAACAGCAAATTTGGTCAAGCAAAGGATCGACCCACCCTAAGCCTGCACATATCAGATCTGCAACATATAGAATAAAAGATCAAGTTAAGATGGGAGTATGTAAAGGTTATATACCATGTATGTTTGAAGCCTATTTGTTTGTTTTGCAGGAGGTAAGGAAAGAGATCAAAAGGACCAGGTTGGAGGAGGATCGAAACAAGGATCTCAAGGAGAGAATTTCAGCATCAAGAACTGTTGATGTGTCTTTTGTACACAACCGAACACAGAATAAAATACCTAAAGGTACCTTATCCTCTCTTGAACAAAGTTCCCGACTACTGAAGATCTCGCCAAAGGATCAGTCAGAGTAACTCCAAGGTTCTGTTATGTAGGATCTCTACGTGTGGATAAGCTCTCTGTGGTATGATTTGATTTTGCTGGAATAACAAGGGGACTTACACTTGATGACTTGAACGTCTGATTTGTTGGAATCACAAGTCCTATTTACTAACTGGAAGACAAACAAATGGCAAAAGATGCAGGGTTCAAGAAGTCTACTCTACTACCTAGAATGCGAGAAGATGGATGAACGACTAGGTGGAGTCCTACTAGGCTGGGTCTCACCATCAGGCTTGAACAATCCGACACCAACTCAGTGCGATCTTCTAAGGGATGCTTCCAATACGTTCAAATCGTACGCCATCAAACACTGATCACCATTCAAGATAATGCATGAACAATAGATGTGTACAACTTAAGATTAAGCTCATTTTATGCCAGTTGACTACGCAAGGTGCACTTACAATCAGTAAGAGGCTAGTGGTATGGATTGGGTGGATTCCACACAAGTGCATTCAACGACTTCTTTCATTCAATCTAATTATCTATCATCTAAAATGAAGATTCAACAAGAGACCATGCATATTGCAACGAAACGACATATTTCACCATATCTTCAATGAAAAAGAAGTCTTTAAAATTAAGGCAACAATGTCTTGTCTTCTCTTCCTAGTCTACTCTAATTGCTATTCTATTTGCTATTCTACTACTTATTCACCGACTATACACTATTTACTAACTATTCTCCATTAGCTAACCATTAGCCTGTACAAATGAGGAGCCAGGGCTTATATAGCGCCCTCAATACAAATCGATGGCTCAGATCAACTTGAAATCAATGGCCGAGATCTTACAATGAAAACCCTAATTAGGGTTTGTTACAACAAACTCAATTCTAGCCAATGAAACAATTGCATTGTTTGGACACTTCTTCTCTGGAATATTCGACCAATGGAGAACCGGGGTAGGTACATCGAAGTTTGTGCCATCTCTCATGAGTCAGGTACATTGAATCTGGACACGCTGAGGTGGACCAATCCGACTGGAGGAGTGATGACTGGGATGCCACCTTGTCTGACACTTGTAACTTGGTAGATGCTCAATTTGATGCTGTTGAGAAGCTAACTTTAATTAACTCTTTTGGAACTGTCTGCTTCTTCAACGAACCCTTGCTTTAACCTCCTTTGTCTTTGATGTGCAGGATGGATGGTGTACCTTTCCTTGAAATGCTGGACTAGAAGAGGTTGTCCCTAATGATGTTGGACCGGAGAAGGTCGTCCTTGATGATGCTAGATTGGGGAAGGTCGTCCTTATTGATGCTGGACTGGAGAAGGTCGTCCTTGTCTTGGCCTGGTCTTCTTTTAACTGCAAGACAAAGATGATTAAGGACACATAATAAATTCATTTCAACATAGTATTTCACACCTTAAATCATCAACAAAAGACATTAAAATGAAGTTAGTTCAAGACTCTTTCCAGGGACAGGCCCTATCCAGAATTTCGCTTTGGACCCTCTGGAAGGGTCAGGAGCGAATTTTGCATTCCTGGCTCATTTAGACCTCCTTTCAACATTACCTCACAATTAGCTCCTCGCCTGGCCCCAACAAGGTGAAAAATAGCAGTTTCAAAGGATTTCGCCCTGGACCCTCTAGCAGGGTTAGGAGCGAATTTTGCATTTTTGGACAAATTCCACCATGTCTCTACTCCAAAATGCCTTCCAAGGCAAGCATACACTATCCTTCTCCTCACCAAAGGCTGGGAATCCACAACTTGACCTTCCTCACAGGCACACTAGGTGATTTTGGGAATTTCGCTCTGGACCCTCTGGAAGGGTTAGGAGCAAAATTCCTTCTTTAGGCTTCATTTTACACTTCCTTCACTTTAATTCATCTGGACTCCCCCACATTGAATCCACTTCCCAACTTGGCAACATTGGTTTGATCTTCACAAGGCCTAAAAAGTCAAATTCGTTCAAAAAACTAGCCAGAGACAGGACCTATCCAGAATTTCGCTCTGGACCCTTTGGAAGGGTCAGGAGCGAAATCCATGTCTTAGCTCAAAATCTACATTTTTGGTGGCCAAAATCCATTCAAGGGCAATCTTAAGGGCTTATCTTACCTAGGTCTAGGCTTGGCTTGGCACAAATTTTGGAGAAAATGATGGGTTTTAGGATTTTCAATCTGGACCCTTTGGAAGGGTCAGGAGCGAAAATCTTGTTTTAGGCTCATTCCTCCATCATTTCAACTTGAATTCACCTCCAAGACCAAGGACACATTGCCTCACTCCTAACTAGGCCATAAAAATCAAAATTTTGACTTGTCTTGCAAAGAAAGTAGGTGATCCTAAGATTTTCGCTCTGGATCATTTGGAAGGGTCAAGAGCGAAATCCTTGGTTTGCGCTAATTTCCATCATGTTTCAACACCAATTAACTTCAAAAGGCAAGAACATGTCTCCTCGCACCCATCCAAGCCATGAAAACCTAACGTTTGACTAGACTTGCAAGAAAAATAGGTGGTTTTAAGATTTTCGCTCTGGACCCTTTGGAAGGGTCATGAGCGAAAATCACTTTTTGGCTCAATTCCTTCAAGTTTGATAATCATTGCTAAGGCAAAGTCATTCCTGAGGACCTCTCCCATCGAAACTCGCCCTAGTCAGCACTTGGCTTGGCACAAAATTGGGAAAAAAGGTGATTTAGAGAAAATTCGCTCTGGACCCTTTGGAAGGGTCAGGAGCGAATTTCTCAATTTAGGCTTATTCCTCCATCATTTCAAGTTGAATTCACCTCAAAAGGCTAGAAAACACTTCTCCTCTCACATGCAACCCAAGTTTGACATGATTTTGGAAGGGTCAGGAGCAATTTTCATCATTTGGCTCAATTCCTTCAAACTTGATAATTATTGACCATTCAAGGACATGCCTAAAGACACCTCTAATCTTGACCCACACTAGACTTGGCATAAATTTAAGGGAAAAGATAGGTTTTGAGAAAATTCGCTTTGGACCCTTTGGAAGGGTCAGGAGCGAAAATCTCATTCTTGACCAAAAATAATCATTCTTTCAACTTGAAACTTCATTGCAAGGTAAAATCTCATCTCTCTTCGCCCTAGGAACAAGGTTTTAAGCTCAAGCAAGGTAAAAAATATAGGCTTGTAAGGAATTTCGCCCTGGACCCTTTGGAAGGGTCAGGAGCAAAATTTCCTTCCTTGGCTAAAACACTCATTCCTCAACTTTTTCAAATGTCCTTAAGGATTTCAATATTTGGCCAAATAAGGAAAGGAAATGAGGTCTACGAGGATTTTCGCTCTGGACCCTTTGGAAGGGTCAAGAGCGAAAATCTCATTCTTGGCTTGATTCTCCATTTCTTCAACTCCAATCCACTCTAGAAGACAACTAGACATCATTCTTCACCCAAGGGATAAGGTCTTAAGCCAAAACAAGGTCAAAGAATAGGCTTGCAAGGAATTTCACTCTGGACCCTCTGGAAGGGTCAAAAGCGAAATTCACCTTCTTGGTTAGAATCCTTCATTTTTTCAAAGCTCTCACACATTTCCAAAGTCCAAACACGTCCATCCTTCCTTTCAAGATGCTCTGCAAATCAAAATTTGGTCAAACTAGGGAGGAAATGAGCTTTAGGAAGATTTTCGCTCTGGACCCTTTGGAAGGGTCAGGAGCGAAAATCTCATTCTACTCACTTTTCCAACTTCAAACCATCTCAAGAAGCAAACTTAGATCATTTTCCACCTAAGGGACAAGGTTTCAAGCTCAAACAAGGTAGCAAATGAAGTTTATGATGAATTTTGCTCTGGACCCTTTGGAAGGGTCAGGAGCGAAATTCTCTTTTAGGCTAAAATCTTGCTCTTCAAAATCATCCAACTCCATCTCAAGGCAATAACATACCAATTCATTCCCCAACATGCCCTAGAAACCAACACTTAGTCAAAATTTGAAAGGAAATGAGAGCTACAAAGATTTTCGCTCTGGACCCTTTGGAAGGGTCAGGAGCGAAAATCATGTTTTGGGTTGGATCCTTGACTTTTCCTATTTTCATCCTCTTTGGGAGGCAACATAGATCCTTCCTCATGCATCTCCACCTTGGTCTTGACTCTTGCTAAAGGAAAAATGAGTGTTTTCAAGAATTTCGCTCTGGACCTTCTGGAAGGGTCAGGAGTGAAATTCATCTTCTTGACTAAAATCCTTCATCTTTCAATCTTGACAAGGCTAGAACATTCAAAAATACCTTCAAACATGCCTTAGGAACTAGAAATTTGGCCTTGATAAGTGACAATTTGAGGTCTTGAAGGAATTTCGCTGTGGACCCTTTGGAAGGGTCAGGAGTGAAATCCCTATTCTTGGCCAAGACCCTGACTTCATTTTCACATTTCTTCATTCAAACAAGCGTTTTTACCTTCATTCAAACCTGGGAATGCGTTAGTTCTAGGTTTTGGTCAAAGTAGAATGTCTTATGGAGAATTTCGCTCTGGACCCTTTGGAAGGGTCAGGAGCGAAATTTGACATTTTGGTCTCTCCGTCAGGATCATTTTATGGAATATAACATTTTTATACTTAAAGTTATATTCCATTTATACTGTCAGGATGTTTGAGAGTGGTTTCGGACCTCCGGGAGTTATATTGCAAAATCTAGTTTTTGGAGGATTCTTCAGTTTTCCAGACTTAGTCAAATTTCAGGATCAGGACATTCCAGACAACCAAATTTCAGGATCAGGACATTCCAAACAACCAAATTTCAGGATCAGGACATTCCAGACTTAGCCAAATTTCAAGATCAAGACATTCTAGACTTAGCCAAATTGTTCAACCACTCCCTGACTTAGGCAAAGCGTGCTATCCAGTTATCCCCTTGGCGACACTCAAAAAGAAAAAGCCAACAAACAAACTACCAAAAATCCAGAAAGAAAAACCCCACAAAGCGAAAAAAGTAGGGGTCCCCATTTGCAATGGGGCGATGTGTGAATACGTCACAATAAGAACAAGATACAAGGAAGATGCCTTCAAGAAGCTTCATCAGCAAATACAAAAAACATTAAGGAGGAGAAGATCTCAAGATATTCAAAGATTCTCACCACACCCTGGAGGCATGAAGAGATCAAAGGAGTGTTAAGGAGAAGTCATACAATCGCTCCAAGGTAAGCAAGCAAAGGTGGAAGAAGGACTCAGCTACATCAATAATTCCCATCACCACTACTTTGAGCGAGCTAGAGAATGTTGAGTATTCAAGAGATGAATCAACTCAAGTCTACTAAGTGCAAGATTGAGGTGGCATCCCAATCATTACTCCGCCAATCAATGAAGTCCACATCGACGCATCTAAGTTCAATGAATCAAGCTCATATATGAAGACACAAACTCCGAGGCACCTACCCTTGATATCTATTGGTCCACGCTCATTGAATGTAATTCTCTCATTGGCTAAGAAGAGTCTGTTGTAACAGACCCTAATTAGGGTTTCATTGTAAAATCTTGGCCATTGATGGAGATTCAATCCTAGCCATTCATTGTAAATGAGCTCTCTATAAAAGCTTAGGCTCTCTCATTTGTAAAGGTTAATAGTCAACAAATAGTTAGCTAGAATAGTGAATAGAATAGAATAATAGATAACTTAGAAGAATAGCAATTAGAATAGAAGTTAGAGTAGGAGAAGGCAAAGATTGTTGCCAAACATGGTTGCAAAGAACAATTGATTTCATTTAAGTATGGTGAATATGATTTGTTACTTCAACAACTCGCATTGTCTATGCTTCTCAATTTGCTTTCATGTTTATTAGATTGAGTGGAGGAATATGTTGAATGTATTTGTGTGGGATCCGTTTTGTCCATACCACTAGCCTCTTGCTGATTGTAAGTGTGCCTTGTGTGGTCAACTGGAATAATATGAGTCTGACTTCGAATCATTCTACACTCATTGCTTATGCATTAACTTGAATGGTGATCAATGTTTGATGGTATTGATTTGAACATCTTTGAAACATCCTTAGAAGATTGCACTGAGCTTGTGTCGAATTGTTCAGTTTGATGGTGAGACCTCGCTCAGTAGGATTCCACCTAGTCATTCATCTATATTCTTACGTTCTAGATCTTAGAATAGACTCTCTCAACCCTTTCCTTTTGCTCTTTTTTTCAATTCAAGCTAGTTTAGGATCAAAAGCATCACCATATAGCAACATCAAATGATCGAGTTCCAGCAAATCAAGCATTTAGGCATTCGAATGTAAGTCCCCTTGTGATTCTTGGCCATTCATTGTAAATGAGCTCTCTATAAAAGCTCAAGCTCTCTCATTTGTAAAGGTTAATAGTCAGCAATTCGTTAGCTAGAATAGTGAATAGAATAGAATAATAGATAACTTAGAAGAATAGCAATTAGAATAGAAGTTAGAGTAGGAGAAGGCAAAGATTGTTGCCAAACATGGTTGCAAAGAACAATTGATTTCATTGTAATATGGTGAATATGATTTGTTACTTCAACAACTCACATGGTCTATGCTTCTCAATTTGCTTTCATGTTTATTATAGATTGAGTGGAGGAATATGTTGAATGTATTTGTGAGGGATCCGTTTTGTCCATACCACTAGCCTCTTGCTAATTGTAAGTGTGCCTTGTGTGGTCAATTGGAATGATTTGAGCCTGACTTCGAATCGTTCTACACTCATTGCTTATGCATTAACTTGAATGGTGATCAATGTTTGATGGTATTGATTTGAACATCTTTGAAACGTTCTTAGAAGATTGCACTAAGCTTGTGTCAAATTGTTCACTTTGATGGTGAGACCTCGCTCAGTAGGATTCCACCTAGTAATTCATCTATATTCTTACATCATAAGTCTTAGAATAGACTCTCTCAACCCTACCCTTTTGCTCTTTTTTCAATTCAAGCTAGTTTGGGATCAAAAGCATCACCATATAGCAACATCAAATGATCGAGGTCCAACAAATCAAACATTTAGGCATTCGAATGTAAGTCCCCTTGTGATTCCAGCATAATCACATCAACCAATAGAGCTTATCCACACGTAGTGACCCTACATTCATGAACCTTGGAGTCTTCTCAAGTGATCCTTAAGCCAATATTCAGCATTTGAGAAACTTTGTTCAAGAAAGGATAAGATACTTTTGGGTATTTTATTTTGTGTTCGCATGTGCATAAAAAACACATCAACAGATTGCAACCATAGAAAATTACAGAGAACAATTATAAAAAATTATGTTATAGCAAGGTGGACCATTAGAAAAGTTATAGCAAGAGTTTCCTCTAGGCTCAAAGAAGGAATGTTGTGAGGAAGATAAAGTGCATACAAATGGACTCTATGTCAAATAAATAAAAGTATCGGATCATTCTTAAAGTCAATACAAAAGTTGTTCCTAATATTAAAATGTCACAAACATCAAAAGCCAAGGTACATATCTTGCTCAAAAACTATTCCTCAATGCAAAAAAAAGACTTCAATATGATAGTGGCAATTTTATAAAATGTCCGATCCCTCACATAGACCATGCACAAAAAGTAATCACTCACTTGGACCATGCACACAAAGTAATCACTCACATAGCTTATGCACACAGTGTAGAAGGGTCCAATCAGAAACATCAAACCCTAAATTCTCTTTATCTTTCTACTTATCTCACACACACAGATTGGGATAGTTACCAACTTACATAAATAGCTTTAGCTAAAGCTGCATGATGATGTTTTATCAATGTGACTGTGCGTTTGTACATGTCATTTAGCAGCTTCACAGCCCTGTAGTTGATGTCATCATCCAGATTATGGTTAAGTGATTCTTCGTGGAAGTAATAATCTGAATACAGTGAACCTTCAAACTCAATTTGTGGACCAGTAATGTCTGAAGCACGTGCCCAAGGAGTTCCTTCTGCATGAACAGTCATGGTTGTCTCCAAGTTCCATCTGCATGAAGAGGAGAAGTTTAGTTCATAACTTAATGTTCTGTTGTTCATCAAATGATAACAGAAATAGTAAACATCAAGTCAAGTTCTTACACAGAAATGATTTTGCGAGCAAGCCAAGATGCATCTGGAAGATATTCTAATGACAGTGTTGATATATCACGTCCATACATCACCTCTTCAGCCGCCCTACCTCCAAGCAGTACCTGAATGAAGTATTGTAAACACCTCATAAATCTCTATACAGATAGAATAATAATTCATTTAGCACCCATACAACTTGTCTGCATGCAATTTCGTTAAGGGGTAAGATGATAGTAGGATGTCCAACCTGAAGTCGATGCAGAAGTTGTGGTCGCCTCTCATAAACATAAAGCTCATTATCTTCAAACCTGGTAAAAATCGTTCGTGAAAGAGTCTGAATGCAACAAAAGCTAATGAATCATCAAACAGGCTCATTTAGTTATTAACATTAAACACTCAGTACTTTCACTCTTACAGAAGAAACATGTGTACAGGAAAGCACAAACAATTTCAAAAAAGGATCAACAGAGTTCAATATCCTTTTTGAGACTAAGGTGATCCAAACATTTACCAAAACACGAGATCAGTAAACAGCTATCAGCTAAAAAAAAGAATTTAGTCAAGACTAAGAAAATCAATCTAATCTTGATGAAATTCTGGTATGGAGAAAACATACATCACGGGGAACCATAGATATTCGAATGCAGTACTCGACATTGGCATTGTCAAGCCGCCGCAACAAATGTGATGTCAATGCCAATCCAACTTCAGCTGCTGCCCTTCGTATTGGATATGCCATTTTGACCCTTCGTTCTGGCCCAACAGTAAGCCTGTCAACTGCCATGTCCATGTCGTATTGAACAATTGAATCATGGCCATGCCTAATTGACATCATTGCAGCTTCCTGAAGAAGCTGTGCCAGTCTTGCACCCGTCCATCCTAATTCAAGAAGCAATTTTCAGCATAATTTATAATTTTGGTATGCAATGCATGTACCTCGAAATTAAATAAACAAGAAAATAAAATGCATCCACTGCTTTACATGGGATATATATTTAAATATCAAAATCACACGAACTTGTAAATTTACAAAGACTCAACAGAACAGGAAATTCTAGATTGATCTGAACAAAGATATTTTAAAGTTTATTGATTGATAGTGAAAGGTGTGATTAGTTGTCATAAAATAACAATGGATCAAGGAATTCACAGACAAGTAAACCTTACTCTAGCAGGGTCACAATTGTTGTTATAATACATGGTACTCTCACAAAATTTGTGAGAATTTGTATCACCTCTTTTATTGGTCATTTTTAAAGAAAAAACATAGTGAATAATAGTTAGTCTTTAATTGCCAACCTACATGGAGGAGAAAGAAGATTTTAAGCAGAGAAAAGCCTACTTTAGGCAATTTTGAGTGATCTATTTCCTCTTTTCAAATGGATAAGATTAGGGTGCTTTAAGACACAGCTTTTAAAAGATTATTTTATAATTATTTGATCCAAAAAAAAAATGGCTCTGAAAAGCTAAAAATAAGGACCTCGAGCAATAATCAAGCAAGGGAGTTGATGTCTGTGGCAAATACTGTCTGTCTTTTATTCGCTAATTGTTCAATCTATGATGCCAGACTTGTGTGACAAAAACTGTCCGTCTTTTATTCACTAATTGTTCAATCTAGGATGCCAGAATTGTGTGGCAATGGTCAGTCATAAATGTAGACACTATTTTGAGATTTTAGGCTATTTTTAGTGTTTCATTTCCTCTTTTCAATTGTATAGGATTAGGGTTGCTTTAAAACATAGTTTTTTAAAGATAGTTTATAATTATTTAATCCCAAAACAATTGCCTCTAAAAAGCTATAAATAAGGACCTTGAGCAAGGGGCAACCCTTTGGTGAAATGGTGGGGCTTCTTGCCTTTAGTGCCTACAACCAAGGTTCAAACCTCACAGGGTTACTCTCTACTGCATTAACAATTGAAATTGCTTACCCTCAATTTTTTGGGACTGCAATGGAATAAAGATGTAGATGCTACTGTAACTGAAAAGATCATCACTAACACTCAAGACAATCAATGCATGGTCTTGATAGAAGGTTTCAAGTGGAAGGACACTTTTCTTAAGCAGAATATCAAAGAACATAGCAAGTTGCTTAAGGATGCAAATCAGATGTTAGGTGAGATTGCCCACGAATTCGTAGATGTTGGTTATCAAATCAAGAGGCAAGATAATTTTGGAGATGCTACTGCTGACGAGCTCAAAGCTGAATTTGAGAACACAATTGACTCCCTTTCGAACCGGAAGACCTTTAATGAAGATAATTTGAACAGGCTGGCAAGGATTGACTCCACCTAAAGCTAGTGTGTGAATCAAGCGAAGACTTTGCCACAAAAAAAGAAGTTCAGTCTAATAGGGCATTATGAAGATTAAGGGCACAAAAAGTTCTCATCCCAAACGAACAAGAGATCCCCATTCTCTTCAGGCTCTAAAAGATTACAAGGCTCGAGTGGCAAATCAGCAACAAACTCAACAAGATGGTCCCAACACAGACCAATAACAAGCACCACCTCAACCTTAGTTTTCTTTTCTTTTAGCTGAGTTTAATGTTTATTTTCTCATTGTATTTAAAAAGACTTTATTTTTAATATGATTATTTAAAAAGAATCAGTTTCAAGAAATATTGAACAGTTTCTCGTATGGGCATCACAAATAGATGTTTAATGGACTATTGAAGGGTACGAATTTCGATCCCCATTATACTAAGGTATAAGAGTGAGAATTGATCAGAAAGAAGATCAATAAAAAATTTGCTGTTAATCTGGAATGGAATTTAGTGTCTGTGTGCATTAAATGTTAAGTCATTGCTTTGTTATTTATATTAAATATGTGAGTTTAAATGAGTACATGAATGTGTTTACTTCTTTGTGGGTAAAATGTTTGTACAAAGCAATATCTACTTCCTTCTGAGAGTTCAATAAGATTTGTTTTCATTAAGTTTCTGGTTCATGTTGATATTTTAATCTGTGTATTAATATCAATTGTGATTTCTCTGAAAGATTGAAAGGTCTTTGAACCTTAAACTTAGTGGTCTGTTTCATTTTCTTTTCTATTTTCAATATTCATATTTGTTCAATGGTGATGCTCAAATATTAGATATCTTTCCTACTTTCTGGTTAAAAGTATACCCATCTTTATAATTCTTTAAAAATCAAATTATTCATTCTTACAAAGGGAGCTGTACTTTTTATAAAATTCAAAGGGAAACTAATTTATAGTTTACCCAACTGTTGTTAACAACTTTGTCTCTGTTCCAAGGCAAACAAGAGTCATTTTGTCCATTATTCCTAAAGAGACAAATCTGTTAACCAACACTAATATAAAGGAATGCATTTTCAAGACTTGTCGGTGTCTGTTTTATCATCTACCAAACATTAGAATAGGATACCCGAAGGTATTATATCATCTCCTGAAAAATCACTACTGATTCCAAGGTCTATATATGCAAACAAGCGACTTTAGTGAAATAGCTTCTTGGGTAGTGTATGCTGAAAATCTCAAGGGGGACTTACGTTTAACAACTGTCTTGAACTGCTGGACTAAGATGGATTTAGCAATTTTAAGCTCTCTTTTTTTATAGGATTTTCTGGGAGTTTAGACTTTCAAAAAAAGGGAAAGAGGGCTAGGGTTAAGAAGACTAATCTACTCCTATGAATTCCAGAGACGGTATCAATTGGGTGCTCTCAAGAAACCAAACCTTGCTTCGCCACACTAGGGACAACTACACAAAGCCGGTGCAATCTTCGATGGATTGTGCTTATGATTGAGATGTTGGGATGCACAGAGGATGGGCTCAAACTAACTTTGCACGGTAAAATGGAAATCATCCATTTACCAAAAGTGTGAGCAGAGATGCACCATCAATTGTCACTTATCAAAATCCTTCATTCAAATGAACAACAATGAAAGCAAATCTAGACTAATTTTAACTAAGTGTTGAGGAAACTGAAACCATGCAAATCATTCAAACAATAGGGATTACAAAGCAACGCACATGCAATATATTATCTAGAAATGACCTTACGCAACAATACATCAAAAACCTCACACTCTCCAAATGAGAGGAGGTAGCCTTATATAGTTTTCAAAAAGTAAATGAACGGTCGAGATCAAACAGTGATCAAGGGCCCAAATTGAAAGCTACAAACCCTAATTAGGGTTTCCCAAAACTAACTACCCTCGACCAATGAGAAAATTACATTTGGGACACTTGTCCTTCTTGCTAAATATGAACCATCAATGAAAATAGAAGGTTGTTGCATTGTGAAGTGTGCCCTTCTAGAAGCTTCTGGATAAGTCAGGTTCATCGAACCTGGACATGTTGAATTGGAACGATCTGATTGGTTGGAAGATGACGAGGCGCCACCTCAACGTGTTGGATGTCTTCCTTGAATTTTCCAATTTGTGTCAAGAAATTGTCTAAGTATGGAAATTTGATTCCTTCTTGTCACCATTTGATTCTTCTTGGGAGCTTGTCTTTTTTTAATTTCTTCAGGAGATAAAATCCTTCAAGAAGTTGGAAATTTATTTAACTTTTCCATATTTTCACCAAGTCTGAGAACTTTTTCTTTCTTGATGCCTTGAGATTCTTTCAAGTGCCTCGAATTTGGAGAAGAAATCTCTTTGCGAAGTATTTCTCATACTTAGCCAAATTTTGGCCCTCTCTATACTCAGACGAACCTTGCTTGTGGTCCCGTCTTCAATTCTGAATTTGGCTTGAAACTCCATTTGTGTTTTTTGTGACGATCTTGCCTTCAGCTGCCAATTTATGTTGTGTGGGAGGAGGGTAAAAGCTCTAGATAACCTCTTGCAAATATGAAATGATGGGATCAAGCTGTTCAGACATTCCCTGTGATCATGTCCTCCCTCTCAATACCCTGAAATTTGGAGAAGGATTTCTCCCTGCCTTCATCATAATTGAGGAAATTGGAATTTTCTCATACTTAGCCAAATTTTGGCTATCTCCACGCTCGGATGAACTTTGCTCGTGAACTTGTCCTCAATCCTCTGTTTGGCTTGAAATTCCAGCTACGATCTCTATGATGATCCCGCTTCTATTTCCTCCTGCGACCTGTAAAACCAAAGGAAAATAAGTTAGAAATCGATCTTGGATTAAGGAAAATCGAGGTTGCAAACGGCTAAGTGTTTGGAGTTTTTATTTCATTTTCATACTTAGCCATGAGAATGGGATTTTCACATGTAAATTCTCCAACCTTTTATAACTTCAAAACTTTCATTCCATTTAGTCAACAAAATGATTATTCCCACTAAAAACTTGAACAAGTCCACAAAAATCATCTCCAACGGATTTTGAAAACTCAGAGAATGTAATAAATCTGTACTTAACCAACTTCACCTTCGATGGGGAGAGAAGAAAAAGACAAGAAGACAGAAAGATCTTTAGAAAAACTCAGAAAATCCGAATGATCTGCCTCCTATTAGCTGGTTCTACTCCAAAATCTGCAGATTCTTTGACAAGAAGCTCACCCAACTGCAAGCAATATCAAGATTTTCTCCAGATGAACTCCAATCTGCAAACACTTCACTATGCTCTCCTTAAGAATTTCGAACTTCTTGGTGTAAAAACTGAAGTTTGTAATGAAGTATTTGTAAATAAAATTAACTCCTCAATTGGAAACCCTTAAAATCTTCCAACTCATACTTCCAATTCTATCTTCACTCTTTAGGAAAGGGTTGTCATGTTTCCAAGTTTGAAGAAAATATCTTCCAAAAGTTTCCAATTTGGTTTATAAGTTGAAATATTTATTAATCTTCCAATATTCTCTTTCAAAACTTTCTATTTTGGATTTAGGTTCGAAATCCTTACCAATCTTCCAATATTCTCCTTTTGAAAACTTTCCATTTTGGTTTTTGAGTTCGAAATCTTGGAGGATTTTATGACATCACTTGTATTTTTGTTGATTTTGTTTGACTTTCATGCGTAGGTGGACTTTTGAAGACTCACCTTCATCTTCTTCAAGCTTTGGCAGACTTTTGGAAGCTTACCTTCTTTGGCGGACTTTCCTTTACCTCTCAATGCATGGCGGAGATTTAGAGGTCTCCACATAGGGCTGGCGGACTTTTAGAGGCTCCCCATCATCTCCTTGGCTAGGGCGAAGTTTTGGTGTTACTTCCACCAAGGCGGACTTTGGTGTCACCTCCACCAAGGCGGACTTTGAAGGCTCCAATATGCTTGGAAGGCGGAGTTTAGACTTGGGTTCTATCATGGCGGACTTCCTTCAAGGCCTCCCTTGGGCGGAGTTTTGCAGACTCTCCCTTGGGCGGACTTTGGTGAGTCCTCTACCTTGAGTGGACTTCTAAGGCCTCTCCTCATGGGCGGACTTTGGAGACTCTCCTACCTTGTTGCTTGCCAAGGCGGACTTCTAGATAACCCTTCATCAAGACTTGAAGGCTTAGGGCGGACTTTTCATATGGCTCTTCTTCCATGACTTAGCATCTTGGTCGGAGTTTGAAGACTTCTCCAACATGGGCGGACTTCCCTGAGATCACCATCATTTTGCTAGGGTAGGGCGGACTTTAGAGGTGGCACCAAGGAGGGCGGACTTTTGGGCTCCCTCTCCTTAGTCTTCTTGACCTATGGCAGACTTTGGAGACTCCTCTACATGGGGGGCTTTAGGCTATACCCCTTCATGGCGGACTTCTAAGACCTCTCCTCATGGGCTTCCAAACTTAACCTATACATGGCGGAGTTTTAACAAGGCTCCCACATGGCGGACCTTGGAGGGCATTCCTTCATGGCGGACTTTGGAGGGTTGGCCACCAACATGGTAGGATAGGGCGGAGTTTCAAGTGTTGGCCACCAACATGGTAGGATAGGACGGAGTTTCAAGACCATTCACTCAACAACATCTTGGGCGGAGTTTTGGATGACCAGCACCATGGGCGGAGTTTTGGAAGGTGTTCTCCTTGGGCGGACTTCTGGGTGACCTCAACCAAGGCGGACTTTGAAGGTCTTCCTCATGCATGGCGGACTTTGGTGTTCCCTCTCAACATGGCGGACTTTTGGAGAGACCTCAACCAAGGCGGAGTTTTAGGCTTCCACCAAGGAGGGTGGACTTTGGAAGACCTCTTCAAACATGGCGAACTTTGAGCACCTCTCCATCATGGGGTGGAGTTTAGAGCTCTCTCTTCAAGGCGGACTTTTGAAGGCTCTCAAGAGGGCGGACTGTCTTTTCTCTTTCTTATACTTTAAGTTATATTTCATATATATTGTCAGGATGTTTGAGAGTGGTTTCAAGTCTCTAGGACTTATAATGCAAAATCTAGTTTTTGGAGGATTCTTCAATTTTCCAGACTCAGTCAAATTTTAGGATCAAGATGACATCCCAGACTTAGCCAAATTTCTGGACATTTGAGGAGCAAGATGATTTTTCAAGCTGATTATCCTTTGAATGAGCCATGACCCCCTAAAATATAGGAACTTAGCTTTTTGGGTCAAAACTTGAAAATTTTGGATCGCGGTCGAAGCAGGTCAGTGGTATCAGTGCAAACCCTAGGTCCCCATTCCGAAAAAGCAAAAAGCAGACATCCCTAAAAAATAGGGAAAACTTTTTTAAAATAGCCATACCGGGGATTGGGCCTAAAATGCCAAAAACGAAACTTCCTAAAAAATAGGAAAAAGCAAAAAAGCAAACTTTCTAAAAATAGAAAGTCGTTCAAATTCATCCAAATCAATTGCGATCTTTGTCCTTTGGCCTTTCTAAGCACCCTGACAGTATCCTGACTCTGGAATCACTTGGTTTGCAAAAACTAACTTTCAATCCTTAGGACTTGAACTGTTCAAAACTGAGCAAGGCTTAACAAAACTGAAGCGGAAGGCCACGAGACACTAACAAAAACCCTATAAAGCAGGAAAAGAGAGGGTCCCCATTTGCAATGGGGCGATGTGTGAAAAAGGTCACAACAAGACTCAAGGCTAAATACTCAGTTTTCTCCTTAACCACCTCCCGCCATCCCCACCCCCTACCTTCCAATTTCTTCCTTTCTTTCCTTCTTAACACTGAATCATGTATGGCCAAGTACATCAGTATTTATATTGCTTTCTCACGAGTTCTAGTCTATGGCAAATCTTGGAATTGTATAACTCACAAGATAAACTTTCTTGGAAGTATTCAAAACTTTAGGGTGCTGGCATATTCTCTTCAACAGAAAATATAAGCTGTAAATTTATCAAGCCAATAGCAAACAATGTTAAATTATTTAGATTCCAGCTTAACTATATGAATGAATTGAAGCTCATGTCTATCTAATGTTTGTCATCATTAATATAACAAATTCTAGATTCAGATTAGGTTCCAAAAGGCACCTTGCAATATTTCAGCATAAACAGAGAGATCAACCGAAGGAGACATCTTCACTTTTCTAGAATGGACTTTAAGAATGTCTAAGCGACCTTTTGGCCCAGGAGGAAGAACTCTAATCTGCAAAAGGTAAGCAACCCATTAGTCTTGAATTGTAGCTTTCCAGATGCTGCACTTAACCCCTTTACAAAGTGAATGATATGGAAAGAACAACAGTACATAAGGTGAAGAAAATGACGTCAATTGGAAAGCAAATTTAATGAATGACAAAGAGAAGACGATAGTCAGAATAAAATGACTTATTCAGAAATCAGCAAAACCACTGCAAGTAAATGCTCAACCATTACTTGTCATTCGCAGTGAAAAAAGGAGAACACAAACGCAAGACAAAGGAATGACCTTGCGATCAAAGCGGCCAGGTCGCAGAAGTGCAGGATCTAGGAGATCCTTCCGATTAGTTGCAGCCATAAATATGACACCCTTTCCTGTATCAAATCCATCAAGCTCTATCAAAAGTTGGTTCAATGTTGTGTCCCTTTCCATCACACTTGCATCATAATGATCTTTTGCACGGTCCTCATCATGTCCCTGGCGTCTGCTTACACGTAGATAACACTATGCATAATCATTAAAAAAGTTGCTTATAAAATGGTTCTTGATAAAAATGTGTTGAATAATGATATGAACTGTGAAGAAACTGTTGGTAATTTAATTAGTGGAGAGTGACAACAAAATTATATGAGGAATTATATATAAAGAAAATATGAAAATGTTCCAAGGAATAGAGGACGTCACAATCTGCAAAAAATCAGAGTGGTCCTGAAAATATGCTATATATGCTAGAACATTAACTTATAGTTTAACTTCCTCACAAGCAGAAATCAAGAGATTCCATCTAATAAACATTTCAGCAAAGTAAATAAGGTGAACCTAAATTAGACTTATTTCAACCTCCCTTGACACAGTCCCAAGAAAATTATAAATACACACATTAGATTGGGGAGATATAAGCTATTAAATGATGTCAAAATGAAATTGATTGCAAGGAAAATCCTTCAATAATTTCAAGCTTGCAGAAATATGCAGACTTGTATTACAGAAATCAAAAAAGAAATAGGTTTAAGATCTCGAAAACTGGTCCCATCTCAACACAAAATCCAGACATTAATCAGCTTTGCAAAAAGAAAATAGGCAAAAAAGCTAAAAACAAGTAGGACAGGATATCAATCTTGCAAACATTGTATCAATTCTCTCTAGCCAAATTATACTGAAGTTTGCAAACAGTAAATTAGATCAATCTTTCCCAGAATCCAAATGATCAAATCCAAATACAATTTAAGGATTCGGTACTTACGAAGCTCCTAAAGCGTCAATTTCATCGACAAACACCACTGATGGTTTGTTGATCTGCAGCAGGAGAAACTTTTAGATTCCAACACCAATAAACAAAAAAAAGCATTCATGATAAGTGTCCACCACAAAAGCCATGACAGGAAAACCATAATCACAACAACAATAGATTTTCATTGTTCAGCAATATAAAGTTGTAACAACACATAAAGATGACATTAAGATTGTTTTTTAAGTCACTGCCTAGCCAGACATAAATTTACATATGAGATCACAACCTGTAAAATCCTGCAAAGGGATTTCTTTCCATTTAGATACAAAATTATTTGAAAGTATGCCTGGGTTTTAACCTCGTGCTGAAGCTTAAGAATAAACCAAACTTTGACAATCCACCTACACTTGGAATGGAAAGACCAGTTGAAACCCAACCAACACTATCTAGCCAAACCATGGAAAAAGCAAATAACAAGTTCACCTTTGCCCTTTTAAAAAGGTCACGAACACGAGCAGCACCGACACCCACAAGAATTTCCGTGAATTCAGATCCAGCCATTTCATAGAAAGGTACACCCGCTTCCCCAGCTATTGCTTTTGCCAACAAAGTCTGTGGAGCAAAAAATGCCCTCAGTGGGCGTGAACAGCTCAGCATATAGTACAAAATGTTCCAGGCTATAGATGAAAATTTTGAAAAATAATACAGGCTAAATATCAGTCACTAGGAAGATCAAGAAAGGCAACCTATACCTTGCCACAGCCAGGAGGACCTTCCAAGAGTACCCCATGAGGAGGTTTTGTACCCATTTTATTGAATAATTCTGGATTCTTCAAATAATTCACTAGCTGACAAGTGACAGCAGTAAAAATTGAATGAAATACTGATATAACATAAATTAAGGTATAATTAAGTAAAAATTTATAACAAAAGTCTATCTGGAAAAGTTATTTTAATGGAATGGTGTTAAATAACCAAATAACTTCACTTCAGTGTCAGTAAAGGAACATAAATAAGACACTTGGAAGTAGGAAGAAAAATATAAAATTAACAAAAAAAATGGTCTAAACCCAGAGAATATAAAATAAGTTGCAAAATGCAATTAAAAATAATATAATTATTGTTGGAGCAACCATTTGCAATGAGCATGTGCATCTGCACGAGAGTACTGGGATTTCAATACAACTTTGGCTGCACAATCTGAGACTTTAGGAGTAAAACTATTATTCTACACAAATAAAAACATTGGTCAGAAAAATGAAAAAATGGACACAACTGACTACAATATTACATGCATAACCAAATCAACAGTCTCCAGTGGAACAACTGTTTAGCACCTAACTAGTACATGATGAGCAATAAGTAGCCAATTGAGCGCCAATAAAAAACTCGTATGCAAAAACTGCTTACTCCTTTATCTGATATAACTAGTACATGCACAAGTGAATATAAATAATGATGCATACTAGATAGACTAACAGAAGTGTGTCTTTATTCATGTAAAGTTCATATACAGAAGTAGATGCAGAACAATCAGCCTAGGATTGGACTACTTTCCCAACAAAATGCCCTATTTTCTCTGAAGAAAACAAGGATTCCCTATTTTTTATATTATTGATCTTTTTGCTTTTGTGAGTTAATTCTAGTAGTTTTGAACTGAAATTGCATTTCATATCTTCAAATTCACACTTCTCTTTGTGTGGACCATCGTTGAGTTCTATGATTTATTCCAATGCGCCGTACAAATGTTTCTAGGTTGGTAAATGGTATCATGTGTTGATTGTAACTAGGTAGGATGCGGATTCCAATTGCCTTGAGGCAACATTGGAATCCGCCAAGGGCTGGGCCCTTCTCTCCCCTCTCACACGCCACACTAAAGGGAAACTTGTTCCCCCTAATAGGGCCGACCCCATAACTAAAAGACACGCACCACTCTAAGGGAAACATGTTCCCTCTAATAGGGCCGACCCTATAAATGAAAAGGCATAAAATAAATAAAAGGGATCAGCTCCAAGCTGACCTCAAATAGGTCCTCTTGACTCATATAAATGAACAACCACTTGACCTCATTAATAAAATTATATCTTTCCTCTCATCATGCGAATTAGCTCTCAAGTTGAAGTGAAAATAGTCAGTGTCTGCTGTGCATGAATACGCACTACATCTGCTGCCCTTAGGTGTGAATATCTACAGTGAAAGGTGCAAACTGCTGTCAAGAATAAGGCGTCTAAAGTGCAGATCAGGTTACTGGTTAATGAAGACAAAAGTGCAGATTTGAGGTGCAGACCTGATACTGTTTAGTCATCTACATCAGCTCTAAAGTGTGGCCATTTCAGACCTCCTAAAGAGATAAGTATTGTAATCAGAATATTGTATAATTCATAATCAGATCTGAGGATCTCTTCTTGCTGGGTTTTTCCTCCTAGGAGGTTTTCCCTGGGTAATATTGTCTTGTCTCATTTTCATCTGGTTGTTTGTTTGCTTTCTGTCATTCTCTAAGTTGAAAACCCTAACAACAAAAATCTATTTTCTGAGTTTATTGTTAATCTGAAAGTAAAACTAACATGGTATCAAAGCTCTAGGTTATATATATATATATAAACTTTCAGATTTCAGTAGTTTTTTATTTCCAGTTTGTTGTTTCATTTTCAATCAGGACAATGACAGGGCTGAAAGTTGAAGATAAGCTCGAAGGGGCACTTAACTTTGCTGCCCGGAAGGTTTGCATCCTACTTGCTCTTGAGGAAGATGATCTCCTTCAGTTTGTACAAGACAAAGAGTTGACTGCGCCCACAGATCAAAAAGAACTAAAGCAGTTTAAAAGGAATGCCCTCAAAGCCAGAAAGCTCATCATTGACTCAGTCAGAGATCACCTTGTCACCTCTATCTCCAAATTCACTACAGCCAAAGAGATATTCAAACATCTAGAAGGTACTTATGAGATCAATAACCTCAGTAGAGCAATTGCATTAAGGCAACAATTACTTCACATTAAAATGGCAAAAGAAGATTCAATTATGTCTTACTACATGAAGATCTTTGAACTAAAAGAAAAACTAGGCTCAATTGGTCATAACATAGAAGACAAGGACATTGTCATGATCTCATTGAATGGTCTCTCAGATTCATGGGATTCCTTCATTCAATCCATAAGTGGGAGATCTGAATTCCCAACCTTTGATCATCTTCGAAACGATTGTCTTCATGAGGAATCTCGCCTTGCCACAAGAGGAAAACTCAAAAGTCCTCAAGTGGATGATCAACATATGCTTGCAACTCAATGCAAAAAAGGTGATAATTGGAAAAAGAATAATCCTAAGAGGAATAAAGAATTCAGACCTCCTAGCTCTCAGAATTCTTGGAAGAAGCCAAGAGATCTCTCTCGTGTTCGATGTTTTAGATGTGACAAATATGGTCACTATGCTAAAGAATGTCAGAATGAACCCTCGCAAAGAGAAGCTAACCTAAATGAGGTCTCAGAACAAAATGAAGACTTCTTATTCATTTCTGCCTTGTCAAGCAGCATACCCGCAGATAGTAACACATGGCTCATTGACAGTGGTGCTTCCAGACACATCACAGGCTATCGTGATCATCTTTCAGACTTAGTAGAAAAGGATACCAGTCTACATGTGATAATTGGTGATGATGCTCGATATTCGGTAAGAGGTTCTGGCACTACCTATTTAAATTTAAATTCTGGTATTTCACTTCACCTTAGTGATATCTTATTTGTTCCTGGAATTAAAAGAAACTTAATTTCTATTTCCGCTCTAGAAGATAAAGGTTATCAAGTAGCATTTTCTGAGGGTAAAGTACTTACTTGGCCTAAGAAATCTAGTTTTAAATCTGCTCGTGTTATTGGAAATAGATATGATAGTTTGTATAAGCTCTCCACTAACCCTGTTCAAGCCCTTATTAATGAGGCCCCTGAATCCTGTGAGCTATGGCATCGAAGGCTTGGACACTTACACTTTCAAGCTCTTTCTTCCCTCGGAAGGATACTTAAAGGTATGCCTAAACTCAGTCAATTTCATGATGATACTTGTAAAGGTTGTGCTATGGGTAAAAATGTTAAAAGTTATTTTCATAGAAGTGAAAGTAGAGCTAAAGAAAAATTAGACCTTGTTCATTCTAATTTATGTGGACCTATGTCCGTAGCTTCTCCTAGTGGATGTCTCTACTATGTAATCTTCATAGATGATTTCTCTAGGAAAACTTCGATTTATTTCTTAAAGACTAAAGAATCTGATGAAGTCTTAAATAGATTTAAAGAATTTAAGGCATTGGCTGAAAACATTTCTGGTAAAACAATTAAATGTTTAAGGTCTGACAATGGAGGTGAGTATACCTCTGGCAGTTTTTATGACTTCTATGTTGAGTCAGGAATTAGGAGGGAGTTCTGTGTTCCCTACAACCCTCAGCAAAATGGAGTTGTTGAAAGAAAGAATAGGACTATTGTTGAGGTTGCAAAGTCTATGATCCATGATCAAGACTTGAAGACTTTTCTTTGGGCTGAGGCTTCTAGAACAGCAGTCTATATTCAGAATAGATATCCCCACAATGTTCTAAAAAATATGAACCCTGAAGAAGCCTTCTCAGGATCCAAACCTGACATCAGCCACTTGAGAATCTTTGGAAGTACTGTATATGTTCATGTGCCTAAAGAAAAGCGAACTAAGTTGGAACCTTCCGGAAAGAAGGGGATGCTAGTAGGATATAGTGAATCTTCCAAAGCCTTAAGGATTTACATTCCAAGTCAAAGGTATGTTGAGGTAAGTAGGGATGTTACGTTTGAAGAAGATATTGCTTTTAAGAAATCAAAAGGTTCACTTTTTGTTGATGAGGTTAATAATAATCAAGATATGAATATTGATACTAACCTTGAGATTCAGAGGGAGTCTGTTGAGCCTCCACCTCAAGATGAGCACGATGATTCACCTGAGCCCATGAATCCCACTGATATACCTAGTGACATTGTTGTTAGCAAAAAGAGGCCACTTTGGGTGAGAAACACCATTCAAGAAGCTGAAAGATTTGCAGCTCCCAATGGCACCTTCAGAGAAAGCAAGAGACCTCAAGTATTCTCCAACTATGTTGCATTGATGAGCAATCTCATTGAGTCTGAGCCATGCAATGTTGAAGAAGCCTTGAACCATCATGCCTGGAAGCTTGCTATGGATGAGGAATATCAGTCAATCATCAAGAATGATGTTTGGGACATAGTGCCTAGACCCAAAGGTAAATATGTTGTTTCCTCTAAATGGTTATTTAAAATTAAACATAATGTTGATGGTAGTATTGAAAAATATAAAGCTAGATTTGTAGCTCGTGGTTTTTCTCAAAAGGAAGACTTAGATTATGAAAAAACATTTGCTCTTGTTGCTAGATATACTTCTATTAGAACTATAATAGCTATTGCTGCAGCTAGAGGTTGGAAGCTACATCAAATGGATGTTAAGACTGCCTTCCTTAATGGTGTCATTGAGGAAGAGGTCTATATTGAACAACCTGAGGGTTATGAGATTCATGAAAGAGATACTCATGTGTGCAGATTGAAGAAAGCTCTATATGGCCTCAAACAGGCCCCTCGTGCTTGGTATGAAAGAATTGATAAATACTTGTTACGTTTAGGATTTTGTAAAAATGATGTTGATTCTAACATTTACTTCAAAACATCCAATGATGAAATGCTAATTCTGGTTCTATATGTGGATGATTTATTTCTTATTGGTAAAGATGAGTTTTTCATTAGATGTAAGAAAGAATTAGCTTCAGAATTTGAAATGAAAGATTTAGGTCTAATGCATTATTTTCTAGGACTAGAAGTATGGCAAAGATCTAACGAAATTTTCTTAAGTTAAGGAAAGTATTTTATTGATATCTTGAAAAGATTTAGAATGATGGACTATAGACCCATGTCTACTCCTATGGAATCTAACTTAAAGAAGTTGAGTGTTTCTGCAGTTAACTCTGATTTTGCAGATCCATCTAAGTATAGATAATTGATTGGATCCCTGATGTATCTAGTTAACACTAGACCAGATATATGCTATGCAGTGAATGCTCTCAGCCAATTCATGAGCATGCCCAAACATGTTCATCTTGTTGCAGCCAAGCACATCCTAAGATACTTGCGAGGCACAATTGGATATGGGCTGAAGTATCCACTTAACACTTCAATAAACTTGGAAGGTTACTCAGATGCAGATTGGGCAGGAAGTGTCATGGACAAGAAAAGCACTTCTGGCATTTGTTTCAGCTTAGGACCCGCAGTGATCTCTTGGGCTTGCAGAAAACAGTCCTCGGTAGCACTAAGTACAGCTGAAGCTGAGTACATTGCAGCAAGTGTTGCTTCTAGAGAAGCGGTGTGGCTTCGTAAGCTCCTTGCTGGATTGTTTGGACTCTGGACAACCTTGGGAATCTACAATTATTCATTGCAATAATCAAAGTTGTATAAAGATGTCTGTCAATCCGGTGTTTCATGACAGGTCAAAACATGTGGAGACTCGTTATCACTTCATTCGAGATATGGTGCAAAAAGGCGCCATTCAGCTGAAGTATGTCAGTACCGATGATCAGATAGCAGATATTCTTACCAAGCCCCTGTCAAGAGTGAAGTATAAAGATGTTTGTCAATCCGGTGTTGTTAGGTCCCGGAGACAACTGAGGGGGGGGGGGGGGGGGGGGGTGGGGGGTGAATCAGTTGTCTAATAAATTCAAACCAAAAACAACTTAACCAACTTAATGCTTAATACCGGTAAATCAGTTAAGTATGCCGGTAGACAGTTTTAACAATTAATTGCTATACCGGTAAAGATTAATGCATGAAACATAAACACAAAGTCATCCATAAAACATGAGACCAATATTTGTACGTGGAAACCCTGTAAGGGGAAAAACCACAGTGGGAAACCTTACCCACAATCAGATGATACTACTGCAGATAATAAGTGTACATAAATGGGGTCTGCACATGCAAAAAGGCCAACAGCCTAGAGCTCACTGCTCAATCACAAAATGGGAGTCACACTGACTACAGTTGGATGGTTAAATCCAATAAGAATGTACTGCACAAAATAGCATCTTCATATGCTAGATTCAGTACCGGTGTAATGCTGATAAGCTTTCACAAAAACCTAACTTCACCTTCAAATGATGTTTGCATGTATTGCACTGCTTAATCTCGCATATACCTTCACACAATTCTTTTTTCGCATTCCACACTTGATCTTACAAATAAGATCTTACCTTTATACCATAACCTAAAACCAATTTTAGTAGGTCGATTCTACAAGATATTACAATAAAAACATTTAACAAATAATATAATATCCGATGCAATAACCGATTGAACATGTCGACTTAATGCATTTACAACAATAATTAATCATCTCCATAGCGTGCCATGCTGATCTGGAAAAGATAAACCTGTCGATGTAACCCTAGGTAACCCTGGACCTATTTGCCGGTAAAAGCAAATATGCAAATATGAATATACCAATGATTAATTCATTAAGATAAGATGTCCACACGATGTCTTCGATATTACCAAATGTCTTCCATAGCATTTCAAGTGTTGGTGATCATTATATGCTGCCGGTGAACCATATACCAGTAACTGTGCAATAGTTGCTTGCCGGTGAATGCTGTTGGATCTCCAAAGTGCTAGTGTTTTAGTAGGTGTTGACATCAATGACAAAACTATACCAAAATACCAACAGGTGTTTCATGACAGGTCAAAACATGTGGAGACTCATTATCACTTCATTCGAGATATGGTACAAAGAGGTGTCGTTCAGCTGAAGTATGTCAGTATTGATGATCAGATAGCAGATATTCTTACCAAGCCCCTATCGAGAGTGAAGTTTGTGTACTTCAGAGACAGACTTGGTGTTGTGGAAAATGAAACATTGGTTGAAAAGAAGTCTCAACCTCAGTGATACATTGTGTTGTATCAACCACCCTCTGCGGGCAATGCAAGGTGGTATTCTTCTCAGGGAGAAGAGCAAATGTAACCATCCTCTGCGGGTAATGTAAGATGGTAGAAAAGATCCTCTCCACCCTCTGCGGGTAATGTAAGGTGGATCCATTCTATGCTTGTGTGCAAGATGGAAGACTACAACATTCTGTTTATGTAATCCACTCTTTGCTTGTGTGCAAGATGGAAGATTATGATATTCTTATTATGTAATTATTTCCTCCCTAGTTAAGAGGGAGTGTTGATTGTAACTAGGTAGGATGCAGATTCCAATTGCCTTGAGGCAACATTGGAATCTGCCAAGGCCTGGGCCCTTCTCTCCCGTCTCACACGCCACACTAAAGGGAAACGTGTTCCCCCTAATAGGGCCAACCCTATAACTAAAAGACACACACCACTCTAAGGGAAACGTGTTCCCTCTAATAGGGCCGACCCTATAAACCAAACGGCATAAAATAAATAAAAGGGATCAGCTCCAAGCCGGCCTCAAATAGGTCCTCTTGACTCATATAAATGAACAACCACTTGACCTCATTAATAAAATTATATCTTTCCTCTCATCATGCGAATAAGCTCTCAAGTTGAAGTGAAAATAGTCAAGTGTCTGTTGTGCATGAATAAATACGAACTACATCTGCTGCCCTTAGGTGTGAATATCTACAGTGAAAGGTGCAAACTGCTGTCAAGAGTAAGGCGTCTAAAGTGCAGATCAGGTTACAATTTAATGAAGACAAAAGTGCAGAACTGAGGTGCAGACCTGATACTGTTTAGTCATCTACATCAGCTCTAAAGTGTGGCCATTTCAGACCTCCTAAAGAGATAAGTATTGTAATCAGAATATTGTATAATTCATAATCAGATCTGAGGATCTCTTCTAGCTGGGTTTTTCCTCCTAGGAGGTTTTCCCAGGGTAATATTGTCTTGTCTCATTTTCATCTGGTTGTTTGTTTGCTTTCTGTCATTCACTAAGTTGAAAACCCTAACAACAAACATCTATTTTCTGAGTTTATTGTTAATCTGAAAGTAAAACTAACATCATGTCTCAATTGTATTTTCACTAGTTTTAGGTGTTCAAATTTCATGTTTTGAGGATTTGAGTCAAATTTACAAATGTTTGGGGGTATTTCCTGTCCAAAGTTGTAAAATTAAGTGTTTGGGTATTCAAGTGGTTCCTATTATTGTTTTCTCTTCAAAAAGTATAAGAATTTGTGATAGGAATTGATACTTTGCTTGTGCAAAGAATTGAACTTTTCATGCAGTAAAACATTTTTTGCAAAATTACTTAGAACCTCTAAAACCCACTCTTTTAATCCAACTTTTGGACTTGTTTATTAAAATAATGTAATGTTTCTAATGGTCATCTAGTCATTTTAAGTTAGATAGTTTCTATTTCTGGCCTAGTTCACGATTGTTTCGTTTAGAATCATCGTCTTGTACTTTTTTATTTAAAGAGACTTCGTCTTCATTGTTTAATACAACGTCAAATATTTTAAGATGGTATTAGAGCAAGTCTAAGCCTGTCTTCCTCACAAGAGGGCTCAAGTTATTGGGACAGGTTTCTGTGTTCAAACCCGTGAAGGGTTTTGACCCGTCTTCTAGGCAAAGATCATGTAGGATTTTTGCATGCAGAATTTCTTGGGCTCTTTTGGAGCTATAATTCGAAACTTGTGTGTGTTTGTGGACCTGTGTTCGTGGGCAATTTGGGTGTTGTGTTTGAAGATCATGGAAGTTTTCTTTTGTTTTTTTGTGCCCATGGATTTCTGGTTTTTGTTGCGATTGTGATGTTTCAGATCTGCAACTCGCATTTGTATTCTACATCTTGCGATCTAGGGTTTCAGATCCTTTGTACCTGCGATCTAGGGTTTCAAATCCTTTGTACCTGCGCTCTAGGGCTTCATGGAGTCGAGCCTTGTTCGATGTCTTCATCTCCCTGCAACAATGCAACTAGGGCACACAATCTGCCTCTTTGTTTGGTCGCTCGGAGATGTTCTAATGGGTTTTCAAAAAAAAATTCCCTTCAAAATTTCTGATGGGTTTTAATAAAAAGAATTTTGATGGGTCTTCATAAATTTTTTCCCTTGAAAATTTTTTGATGGGTTTTAATAATTTTTTTACCTTCAAAAATTCCAGAAGGGTTTTAATAATTTTTATCCTCACAAAATTCTGTTGGGTTTTCATGATTTTTTCCTCAAAAATTGTTTGTGGGTTTTTATAATTTTTCTCCTTAAAAAAATTATTTTCGGTTTTGCCTGATTCTTTCCTCAAAAATCATGGGTACAGGTGTTCCTGTCTTAGGGTTTTTACCGTTTTTCTCCGAAAAAACGATGCTTCGCAATCTTCAATTTTTGGGTTTGGCGATTTTTTCCTCAAAAGTCATGGCTTCTTGCAGTCTATTTTGGGGCATTATGCTCATCTGTAAAAGTTTGTGGACAATTTGTGTTCTCCAGAAGTTCTCCAGATTCTGGGAGGGTCAATGGTAGGCTAATCTCAGTGACAGGGTCACTGGCAGGCTCATGTCGCAGAACGTTCTGAGAAGAAGGGGGCAGCCTTATCTATTTTTTGGGTAGGTAGTTAGAACCTAAGTCACAGAATTCGCCGAACTTGAAACATGAAATTCGGATTTTGCTGAATTTCAATTATTACTATAAAATTCATTAAAATTCAGGTTTATATTCATACAGAAGAATGCATCAGCTTTTTCCATTGATGTCGGGTTTCCCAATCAGCAGTGCTTGAACCCCTGGACGAAAAAGCTGCCACAAGGGGCGCTTCTTCATTGCCGAACACGATCGGTGTTCTTCCTGAGGCTGTTTTAATGGTGACTTTGGCTTTGTAGCCAACATAGGTTGCCGGCAAGACATGGGCATATGCTATGATTTCCTCCCTGAACGTAATGTTCGTGACTAGTATCATGCCCGCACCTCCCGTTGCTTGAACCAGTGTTCTCCATCTACGATTTTGATCTTAATCCACAATGTTTTCCGGGTTGTTTCCTTCTCTATTTGTTTTTATTTGCTTTTATAAGGTTTTTTTAATCTATAGAATTTCAGTATAGTTTGTTGATTTTTAATCACATTATAATGGCAGGTTAAATTCAAAAGTTTGATCTATGATTTTATCACAGCTACTAATGAATTGGTCTCCCAACTCAAGAACAATATGTTTGATCAGTCGAGAATATTATTTGCCTCTCAAGGTTATGATATTGTTGAAGATGATTGAAGGATCTGCTGTATATATAATCCCTTTGCACAAGATTGTTCACGAACTGATTAGATGATAATCTAATCTGCTGAAAGTCAGATTTGTATATGATAACAATATTCGAACCCTTTTGAAGATGGCACGATCTGCAATATCTTAATATAGTTTTTGCGTGTTTCTTGTTTTCCCTCTTAAAAGTAGATCGCATCATACTTATGTATGAATGCAATTGACTTCTAAGGAAGTCGTGACTCCTACCAAGAGTCACAACCGATACCAAATTGAATCGGGTTCTTGCATAAACCGATTCATTTGTAATCAGTTACCCAAAACTAATCACTCGGTTAAAGATGAATGTATTTAGATTAATCACGATTTTACATAAATCGATTATAACAAATATCGATTAAGTCGCGTAGGGTTTAGAAGACATATATATGTTAATCGGTTATAATGATAAGTAATCACTGATAATCTGAAGGTTGAATTAAATAAATAAATATGTAAGGCCGATAGGCCATTCACATATTTGTTTCAGTTGATTAGAAGGATTGCTACTAACGCTATATCATTAACACTCCCTCTTAGGTAGGGAGGAATCCTTCATAATCTTTACAGGTTACATCACCTCATTGTGATGATTTCACCACAATGGATTCATTCATATGTGGAAGAGAAAGATATCACTTCACTATAATATCAAGTGTTATGGCATGTCCACGGATATAACGTCACATGATATCCACCATAAACCTCTTAATGTAATACCAACCATTATGGCTTGTCCACAAATATCACATCTCATGACATCCACCTTAATGGCATATTCAAGGATATCACTTCATAGCATGTCCACGGATATTACGTCACATAATATCCACCATGAATATCTCTTTATGTAACATCCACCATCATGGATATCACGTCTCATGATATCCACCATTATGGTATATCCATAGATATTACTTCTAGAGATATCAACCATCATGACATTTCCATAGATATCACGTCTCATGATATCCATCATAATGGTGTGATCAATCAATATTTTAAGATTGTCACCTTACAATAATGATCAGATATACAAGTGTTTATCATTGAGAGATCGTCACCTCACAATGATATCCACCATGGCTCAACCAGAGGGTGAACACACAAGTACAAGGAATTCATCACAGACTCTCTCATGTGATGTTGTCATGGCGTCACACACATGACATCCACCATGAACCATATCAGAGGGTGGAGATAAGGGCTTTCACCTTAAGTCTCTCTCAAGGAGAAATGCATTAACAAGAGTTTACACATTAAACATCTTTGCTCAAATAGAAGAATACATTAGTATAACGTATAACTAAATCAATAACGCTGAGACTCGATCTTAGTTAGGGCTCCATTCTTTACCATACCAAGCTTACCTCAAAAGTACCCACACTTTATTCTGAAGAGAGGCTTGGTGAGAATGTTCGTTGTCTGCTCATTAGTACTAATGTACCTTAATTGAATAGCATACCTTTCCACTTGATCTCCAGATACCTTGACCTTTCATGAAATACAAGGTTGGAGTCTGCTTCACTCTTGGTGCTTCCAAGCTCGCCAAATATCCATCTATCTAGAAATATCATGCCATATGAATCAGCATAAAGGCCTTTCAAAAAATATATAAGGGACTCCATCTCATGAAGCATAACTCTCTGATTAATCACTAGAGAAACCATCTTGACATGGTCCACTCCCTCTGAATCAACATGATCAAGATCCTCGAATATCAATCAAAGCATATCTTCTCAGTTGCTCCCTCTGTCACAGAAGCATCCCCTACTGTCATAAGATCGGGCCCTAGGCACGAATATGACCATCTTGAGATTTAGAATAAAATACCCTTGCAATACGCTCCCTCTCACTAGGAGAGCCTTTTTGTCTCAACTTTGCTTTGTAACCCTAGATGCTATCATCACCTGCATAAATGCCTCGATAATTTTCTTCAGTGGACTATTGCACTTCTGCAGCAAAATCTCAAGATCTCCACTGAAGTCCCTTGCATATTCCTCCTGAATTTCAATCTTTTCATTACAAATAGAACTTTAAAACTCTATAGCCTGAAAAGCAACAGACTGTGATTCTAAAGATGTCCTAAATATACGGGACAAATTTTTCATAGTAAATTGAAGAAATTTAAAACACAAGATATCCAAATGCAGCTTGTCGTAAGCGAACATTTACTGACAAGGTTGTTTCACAAATAACACGCATAATGTAATTGCATGAATTAACAAAAAACTACATATTAAATTCATGAACATTATTCATCCAAAAAGAAAACTTATCTCTTTCAAATCAGAATATGAATCCATCTAAATCCTTTTGTGAAATTGTCTCACCAACATCCGCAATGGAGGCTTGAGGCATAGTCTCAGTTGGTGCGTGTTGTGACCTTTTCACACATCACCCCATTGCTAACGGGGACCCCCTCTTTGTCAGCTTCCTGCGTTGTTAGGTTAGGGTTTTCGCTGCTTAGTGGGCAATTTTGCGTTTCCCGTGCCCGAGTCTCGGAGTTTTGATCATGCATAGTGCCGTCTAGGGTTTTTGAAATGTTAGGATCAAGTTGCAAAAGATGATATTTTTAATGATCCTAAGTTTTGTCTAAGTGTAGACCTATTTGAACGTTAATGTGTTTTTTAAGCACGCGCATCAAATGATTTTAAAGTGCCAAGGTATTCACAGACCTTTTGGAGTTGTTTTCTCGCTCCTAAGGTAATATTTAAATTGGTTTCGCACTTTATTCCAATATTTTCCTAACGTTTCACTCATATTTTTGGAAAATTAGTATAAGTCCAGTCAAATTTAAAGTCGCTGAGTGATTTTGAGTGGTTAAAATGTTAAAATCCTAAGGGAAATCCTTATTCCAAGGGTTAAAGGGTCAAAATCCATGCTAGAGGTGCTTTTCCCCACATTCCAGACTACCCAACCCATTTCCCCACTCAAAATCCATACTACACATGGGTTTCCCCTGGAATCCATACTGGCCACTAATTTCCCCCACTGTTTATCCACATCTGGGTCGAATTTCCCCTGGAAGTGCTAAAATTTGGCTAAGTGTCAGGATTTATCCAGACTACCATCGAATTTCCCCTGGGAGTGCGGACTGGAGTGCAAGGATAATTCCATGCCTGGGTCGATTTTCCACCAGGATTTTTGTAACAACTAAGTGAGGATTTTTGTCCGGATTTTTATCCAGACAAGGATCGATTTTCCCCTGAGCATTTTTGTAAGGATTTTTGTCCGGATTTTCATCCAGACAGGGATCGATTTTCCACTGGGAACATTATGAAGAGTTGAGTCTGGATTTTTATCCAAGCATGGGTTGAATTTCCCTTCTGGGGTAAATTTTGACACTTAAGTGATTTTTGAAGGGATTTTTCAATCCCAACCTATAGCGATTTTCCCTTGGAGGTTTTACTTTGGATTTAAATTGTAATATTTTAATAAATAAGCCCCATTTAATTGCGTTTAAATAATTATTAATGATTATTTAAAATTTAAAAGCAAATTTAATAACTTGCAATAATTATTAAATGTTTGAACCTTCTAAAAGCAAGTTAGGGTTTCACCAAGCAAGTATTTATACAAGTGTTTTTTTATCCCACATTGCTTGTGTGGTGAAAGAGGTGAAAGCAAATATATGAGAGGAACTTCAGCATTATTTTATTATTATTTCTGCCAGGTGTCTCCATGAAAGCGATTTTTCTCCAAGTTGGGCGAATTTTTTAGCAAGGCGTTTTTGTGAAGTGTGGGATTGAGGATTTATTTTCCTCCATTTTTTCCAGCTTGATGATTTATTCCTCTTGGCTGCCATTAAAGACCAGTTTCAGATTTTCGATTTTGCTAAGTTAGGCGATTTTTTCCAAATTTAGCATTTTTTGGTGAAAATTGGCAATTTCATAATTGGAGACTTAAGCGATTTTTCCTCCACCATTTGTGCTTGTTGTTCAGACCTTCATTGTTGCAGATCTAGGCTGCCATTGACTTCAATTTTCAGAATTAAGTTTGGCGCCATGCTTGGGAAAATTTCGATTTTGCTTGGGAGGTGTTTTGGTGCCACACTTTGATGATTTTCATGCATTCCTGTTGGCTGCCATCATTTCCAGCCTGCTGATTCACTTCAGATCTGAGGTTTGCTTCAGATTTTGACCTCCATTAATGGCTGCCATTAATTTTCAGACTTAAGTTTTTATTACCCAACCAATTCCAACTTAAACATTTGGCATTCGCAGGTGTTTTATGGAGTTTTCTGTGCATTTTTTAGACCATTTTATCGCTGTTGCAGGTTTGAAACTCCATTGTTAGGCGGTTGTCCTCAGAAATTTTCATTTCCAGCCACCTAACCAATTTTGGCAAATTTGCTTGGGGCTGTTTCCTTAGCAATTTTTCATCATTTTCAGGGATTTAAACCACTTTGCAAGGTGCTGGTAAGTTTGAAGTATTCGATTTTCAGACTTGTCCTTAGAAAACTAAATTTTACCAGCCATACTTACATTCCAGAAAATGATTGTTTTGATCAATAAAACTGATTTTTATCAATTTTATGCACATTTTGAAGATTGCAACATGTTTTGAAAGTCTGATTTTCAGGTTGTCTTCAGATTTTGACCTCCATTGTTGACTGCGGAAGGTGTCTTCAGACATTCATTGTGTGAAAACACAATCTTTCACACCTTTTCCTTAGTCATCATCAATCCGGTATACTCCTTTGCATTTTTTGCTTGCATATTTTCTAAGCGTAAGGAGGTATAAATGAATTTTATGGAAGGCTTCCATGCCTTAGTGTTGTCAAACTTTGAATGTAATTGCTAAAACTTACCAAGTGTATGGATTATTTTCCTGACTCCATGCTCTAAATTAGCTAAATCTCTAAAAAAAAGTCAAGAATTTTATTACAAGTATTATTTATTTTCCTAAAGTCTAACTTCGAGCTTCGTACAGGTGCGATGTCAAAGTCAGGATACAAGGAAAGGAAAGAACTGCTAAAGACACTGGAGACTGGATTTTATCCAGAGTTTAAGATTTCATCCAGATGGAAGGAGATCGCAGATACAAACATGCATTTCCTGGACTTCGACCAAATGCAACGTCAGATGTTCGGAGTTAGAGATCAGGTTCCTTCTCCAGCATATGCGAATATTATGAAGACTGGCATTTTCCATGCCACTGGGTTTCCACAATCCATACAGTGCAGTGAATTGATCCTGGAGTGTGCACGATGTTACGATCCACTCACAAGAATGATTAGGAGTCCCAAGGGCGTAGTCATCGCCTACCTTGCTGAGGATGCCATTGCCGAGGTGTTCGGAATTCCACACGGAACAGACATGAAGGATGTGACAAAGGAGGATTATGCAGACAGATACACGAAGAAGATGGGTGTATGTAAGAATTTGATTAATAAAGAGTGGATGATTGAGCCTGGGTCTCATCATTCCAAGGCTCCCAAGACACTTATGTGCATAGATTTTAAGGAGGAATATAGTGATTTGATATTCCTACTCAATAGAGTGATGGGAATGCCGCAGGGAACAATATTTCATGGATGGATGTTCTACCTCATCGAGGATTGTCTTAGAGGAACACTAGTGAATTGGTCCAAGATTATAAGTGACAATCTGGATTTCCAGTTGAGAAATGTAGAGCGGTCTAAGTCATTCGCCATGACTTCCTACCTGGTGTACCTGCTTGCACGATTTGTTTCATACAGAGGTGAACTCGGGAATGGGCAAGGGCAATTTAAGAGTTATGAATGTTACCCCCAACTGAGTATGCATAGAATTGAAGACTACAAAAGAGTGAATGATGCATTCAATATGTACATCACACGGATGCTGCAAGGCGGAATCCACAGAAGATTGTCCAAGGAGGCAACAGAGTTAATAGAAAGATCTGGATCGTGGTATATACAATTCCCCACTTTCACATACCTCAAGATTCATGGGTTTCAATCTGAACCCTACAGACTTCCTAGGTATCCAACCGACAGAATGATATTGTTGGAAGTGGTGAGACAACTTCTAGAGTTCGATGTTATCCAGAGAGAGAAGCACAGGACAAGAATGACATTTCCTATTTCAGTTGGGAAGACGTCAGAGATTTGTCAGTCCAAAATAGCCGCTAGCACTGCAGGTGAGGAGATTGCATTCTACAGATTCGCAACATATAAGAAAAGAGAAAGATTCGATCCAGACAAGAAGGTCGGAAGGATCAGGGGAGAGAAGTTCACTCATAAGGTTGACATAGAGGATTATTGGGCTAACTTAATGGACGAACAAGCAGTAAAGAGAAGAATGTGGTTGAGAATGTCAGTGGATTTCATGAGGAAGTGTGGACTTTTCCTCATCCCTGATCAGGTATTAGATGATAGAGATCATACACACCCACATTATGAGAATGAAATGAAGAAGGCAATCCTATTGCCAAATTGGTCAGAGTCAGAAGAGATTGACCTGAATACATTGATGAGAGAGGTTTTGAATTTCTCCCACCTATGGGTGGATATACAGATGAATAAGTTGGTTGACATGGGTGTTCCCTTCACTTATGAAAAGATGAAGCCGGAAGAGTCTACTTCCGAGGATGATCAAAGGACTGTCAGTGATGTGAGGATTCATGCAGACGAAGAGAGTCAAGCTCCCAAGAGAAGGAAGAACATGCCTGCAGAAGTCAAGGCCAGAGGGGAAGAAGATTGAGGAGGTGAAGAAGAAACAGAAGACTATCACTCCACTTATCATTCCTTCACCCCCTCCCAGTGTCTCATCAATTGAAGTGATTGAAGTAACAGAACAGAATAAGGAGACTCAGCAGTGTTCCAACACAGTGATACTACCAAAGAATATTCAGGAATTTCATGCCACAACGACATCTGCACCTCCTGATGAGAATAATGAACAGTTGGAATCCCCTACTGTCCTTTTGGAAGTTAGCTTGGGAAATGAAGTATATGATTGGACCAGGAGTAATCCTGATGATAATGATGATGTTATTTCGGCACTGAAAGGACTTGATCGAGAAGTATGTCTCGAGGATGGTATGGAAATGACCGCTATTCCTGAATGGCTAAGGAGAAGCATGGAGAAAAGTAAACAAATGATAGAGGTACAGCCTATTGATGATATTGATGACTACCTAGCTAGGAGTGCTAAGAAGAAGGAGCCCAAGAGAGCGGAGATTTTGTCGCACATAGCTAGAGATGAGACAGGAATGTGGATTGCGCAGATTGTTGTTCCTATTGCAAGCGTGACAGCGGACATTGCTACTCCTATGGATTTCCAGATCACTTCAGTCGCCCTTGGTTGTCCATCCGCAGGGCAGGAATTTCAGGAGATTGGTGACAACCTCCAGGCAATCAATGCAAGGTTAGACAGAGCGATTGCGGAGAATGAAAGGTACAAAGAAGAAAATATTAGACTCAGAGAGTATATTGCAGGGACAACGCGTGGAGATCCCACCCTTATTTCCCCTATTGCAGTTGACCATGGAATACATTCACACTGCGAGGTAGCGAGAGGTACACACTCAAAGGTGGAAAAGTGGATTGAAAGCACAAGAAAGCAGGCAGATGATTTCCTTACTCAGTTTGTCCATGCATATGATAAGACAACAACACTCGTATTCAGAATCCAGTATTTGGAGGGAGTTTGGGAAGAATTTCGGCCTATTCAAGACAAGACTATTCCACGCCTCCTGGCATTGAAGAAGGTTCCTAATTCCACCTTGGTCAGCGAGAACATTGTGCACAGTGGAGACAGATATGATTTCCATGGCTAGTATTGTGCATTAGCCTTGAAGAAATCAGCTTATGAGAACGCCCAATTGAGTTGTATGGAGATGGAAGGATTAATTCAGGACATTCAGATGAAGATCCTTGCCTCGATTGAGGAATTATTGGGTGTTGATGTTAGTGATGCTAGTGGTTTACACTTAGCCGAATTAAGAGACAAGATGAAATTTATGTATTTTTTGCCAGTTGGACTCTTTGAAGAAGAGTCAGATTGATGACTTGCTCTCTGTTGATTCATGTTCATAATTCGCAGAAGCTCATGCCAGAATGGGAGAACACTTGGAATGCTTGCTCGGATTCGTTGGACGTGATTGATTTACAGTAGGATACCTTGCCTAGCATTTCCATGGAGTTAGATTCAGTATTGGCTAGATTCTTGGAGTATGCTAGGAGAGAGAGATGCAGGGAGGAATCTTCTAGAAGATTCCCTATATGATGACTAGGTATCTTTTCATTGGGCCATATGTTGGTGGTGCCATTTTTGATGTAACCCTAATTAGGGCAATTCTAGGGTTTTGTTGGCATGATCTCGACCGTTGATCTTAGATCAATCTGGGCCATCCATTTTTGTAAGCGACTCTATATATGTCCCTTTGTCTCTCATTTGTAAGAGAGTTTTTGTAGAAATTGTTGGTATATGCTACAGCTATTTGAATCCTAATCATTGTTCAATTGTTGGTGATTTTGCTCTTCAAATGTTGTCTTTGCATTCATGGTTCTCAATTCCTCCAAGTTAGATTAGAATTTAGATTAGAATTTATTTTCATGTATGTTAGATTGAGTGAAAGATTTGTTGAATTCATTTTTGTGGAATCCTTAATCCATACCACTAGCCTCTTGCCACTGGTAAGTGCGCCTTGTGTGGTCAACTGGAGTTTGAGTAAGCATAACTTCAACTATTATGCGTCCGTTGACAAGCATCAACTTGGATGGTGTCTACGTTTGATGGTAATAGTCTGAAAATCATTAAGTATACCTTAGATGATTGCACTAAGCTTGTGTCAATACCTGATTGTGAAACCTTGCCTAGTTTGATTCCACTAGATCCATTCATCATTTGCTACATTCCTAGGATTAGAATAGATTTCCTGAACCCTATTCTTTTTCCCCCTTTTTTAATAAGAAGTAAATCCAGAGCCATATTGATAAATCTTAAGTTGTCAGCACACCTATTCCGCATCATTCATGATAATCCAAACATTTGCGTAAGCCCCCAAGTGAAACACAGCAATTCACATCAACCACTAAACTTACCCACTCGTCAAGACCTGACATGTAGAAACCTTGGAATCATTTTAGTTGATCTCATTCTTAGCATCTGAGGTGATTTTGTTCAAGAGAGGGTAAATTACTTTGGTAATTTATTATGTATTGTTATGTGCATAAAAAACACGTCAACAATGCGTAGTAACCATATTTGTCACATCTAAAGCATTGGATTTCAGAAATGTACTTCCTTCTTTTGTGTGTAGGATCACCATTTGATTCCTCATCTTTCTTTCTTTTGGAGTGTCCTTTCTTACCCTTCATCTTTGTGGAGTGGACGGCAAGAACATGAATGTCTTCATTTATGGAGCTTTGGCCAATGCCTCTTATAGCCAATCTAGACTCTTCTTGAATGCAATCTTTCTTTAATTGATCAAACTTCGGAAGTTTTGATCTTGCACTTATCCCTTGAATAAATGCCTCCCATGAGGAGGGGAGACCATTTAGTGCCAGCATGGTTAACTCTTTGCTCTCTATTGTGTGACCTATAGTACAGAGTTGATCTTTCAATTCAATAATCCTCATGAAGTACGAGGTGATGAATTTGCCTTTTGTCATTTTGACATGATGGAGTTGTTGCTTTAGAGCAAGAGCTCGGCTTGTGTTGTTTATCTCATACATGTTCTCTAATGATTTGAACATGTCATATGTTGTCTCCAACTTGGAGATGATTGGCACAATATGGTCTTTAACTGAGTCAACCAACATCTTCATGGCTTTATTATTCTTTCTCTTCCATTGAAGCTTCTCATCTTCCTTGTTTGGTTCCGGTATGACTTTCTTCACAAATTCATCTAATTTGTTTTCACCCAAGGCAAGCATTATTCTAAACTTCCAAGATACAAAGTTTAATGCTCCTTCAAGTCTATCTTCAACTCTAATCCCATTCACCATTCTGACGTTGATAGGAGTAGTTGAATTTGAAGACGATAGTGTTTAGAGGGTAGACTTGTCTTTATAAATCTGATCTGATCTTTTCCTTATGCTAGCTATGATACCCTGTTGATTTTTTATCAGATTATAATGGCAGGTTAAATTCAAAAGTTTGATCTATGATTTTATCACAGCTACTAATGAATTGGTCTCCCAACTCGAGAACAATATGTTTGATCAGTCGAGAATATTATTTGCCTCTCAAGGTTATGATATTGCTGAAGATTATTGAAGGATCTGCTGTATATATAATCCCTTTGCACAAGATCGTTCTAATCTGCTGAAAGTCAGATTCGTATATGATAACAATATTCGAACCCTTTTGAAGATGGCACGATCTGCAATATCTTAATATAGTTTCTGTGTGTTTCTTGTTGTCCCTCTTAAAAGTAGATCGCATCATACTTATGTATGAATGCGATTGACTTCTAAGGAAGTCGTGACTCCTACCAAGAGTCACAACCGATACCAAATTGAATCGGGTTCTTGCATAAACCGATTCATTTGTAATCAGCTACCCAAAACTAATCACTCGGTTGGAGATGAATGTATTTAGATTAATCACAATTTTACATAAATCGATTATAACAAATATCAATTAAGTCACGTAGGGTTTAGAAGACAAATATATGTTAATCGGTTATAATGATAAGTAATCACCGATAATCTGAAGGTAATATTTTATGGGTAATATTATTAATTAATTTATTAAAGTATTATAAAGTGACTTAAGTGAAAAAATGTAAGGAAATTAATAAAGTCACTTTATTTCTTGAATTAAAATGAAATATTAAAAGAGTGGGAATTCAGAAAGCTTTTCAAGAAGTTTTCAGGGGATAATATAAAAGTATGTTTTGAGGCTCAATGTCACATGCTTGGATAATTTTCTTCTTTTTGGATTTTGGAGAGCTTCTTTGAAGCTAGAAACCCTAAGGGTAAGAGGATTCAATAGTGGAACTAATCAACCCTAGCAAATTTGTTGGAGAGGTCAATCATATTTCTCACAATATTTGATAAAGAGCGAGTAATGGAAATTTATGAAGTCTTCATTGACGATTAATTTATGTGGTTTCTAACAATTTTTAAGGAGCCCGCAGCTGGATGCCAATAATCGACTTCATGTGTTGGACGATGCTTATGGTGATTCAAAGGTGCTAGGAATAGGGTTTGTTGACATACATTGGCATAAGGCTGAGGTAAGATAATATTGTTGAGCGAACTGATTACAACAATGAGGGTGTTGCAAACTAGCATAAGCATTTGCCAGCTTGTCGGATTAATCTCTTATTCCTATGTGGCCATTTTGGGAGCTGGTCGAACTATAAACTCTTTCCATATTGGCGTATGGGGGCTTCCTGAATTGAGACGTTGGAGATTAGTGCCAAGCAAGGCATTTAATGCAATGAATCATCAGTGTGATACCCTAGGCATGGGATTTAAGCGGTGAACTGGTGTATTAATACTTGCTAGGCATGAGGATAGTTATCTCTAAACTGGGCATGAACAAAGTGGAAGATACTAAAGTTTGAGTCTGTTGCAAATGACATCAAACCTAGATGTGCTCCTTCATAGACAGGTCGAGCTTCTTTGTTGAATGAAATATAATTCAAGGGTGGCATCAAGGTTGCTGCTATGCAATACTGAGTGCAGCAATAATAGTTTCAAACTGCTATATTATTTTGAGGTCAGCAAATTGCATCACAATCTTTGTATTGTTATCTCAGCTATAGCAAAATCAAAGAGAAACTCTGTCATTTCAGTTGTGTGTATTTTGAAATTTTGTTGATGTTCAGTCAATGCATGAGTTCTTATTTCCTAAGTAAGAAATCTGCTCATACATATCAAACAATATCATCGCCTTGTAAACCTGAAACTATGCATTCATGATTAAGAAAACTTTAGAAGGGCAAAGGAAAAAATTTGTGTTCAGAACTAGCTACGAATTTTATAGTGGTATCAGAGCTTTGATTCTTGCTAGCCCGGATGGTCGAATGAACAGCAATGACATGACTTGGGAATGAGTAATGTAGCCTTTTACACACCATTACAACCTGAGAAGAAATAGATCAAACCCAAAAACTAAAGAGACACCAATAATTGATCTATTCGCAGAAGGTGAAAGGGTTGAAAAAAAATGGGGGTCAAAGAGCATAGAGACAGAGAACATAGAGGCCACCAGGAACCAACCACCAGCTCTATATTCTCAATGAACTAGCAAGTGGGTAGGGTAAATTACAGCAGCATATGGCTAAAATGTGTGCACTGATGGCTCAACACATAGTGGGCAGTAACAATGGTGCAATCACCAATTAAAAGGAACCTCAAAGAGATCAATCCCAACCGGGCAGCAAGAGTAAACACAACGGAAACAAGAGGATATGATGGAGACAATGCAGAACGGAATGTATTAAATCATGAAAACTGATTACAAGCAATCAGTAACATCCGGGTTACAAGATTCGGCTTACTAGCCTGCAACATACATGCTCAATTGTAGAATAGGTCAACTCCGGACCTCTAAATCTAAGATCTATCCTCTATGTTCTATCTTACTTCCCTGGAATGAATTCTAAAACTCGATTACAATGATTTATACGATCCAAGGGGATCCGATCGGCCCAAAAGGGAACAAATGTCGAAGAATAAGATCAAACGTGTAAAACCAACAAGTCGGCCTCCGCCAAAGAGATTCCTCCGAAAAATCCAAAGGATGAGGTGCGGATCAAAGGGAAGGTCGGCCACATGCCAAGGAACATCAGAATCAACGAACTGGGCTCCGCAAGCTACGGAAACGATCTGGTAGATTCAACAATGCAAATAGGTCCAAGCGGTTCCGATGAAAGAAAACTATCTCGGAATCCGGAATCAATAACTTGTTGGAAAATGATCCAAACGCTTCGCGGTTTAGGAATAAAGAAGATGATTATGTCCTCAAGCAAAATCTAGCTCCACAAGAACCGGTGAGCCAATGCAAAAAAATGCAGAAAGGAATGTTGAGATGCAAAACAGAAAACAAACTGAAAGGAAATGTTTTTGGTTGATGCAAGATTGCCAAGAACCGGAGATGCTCATGCATCAGAGTGCACTCACCGGTTAGGAGGGACCTCAAAGAGATCAATCCGGACTGGGCAGCAAGAGTAAACACAACGGAAACCAAAGGATATGATGGAGACAATGCAGAACAGAATGTATTAAATCATGAAAACTGATTACAAGCAACCGATAACATCCGGGTTACAAGATTCAGCTCACTGCCCTGTCACATACATGCTCAATTGCGGAACAGATCAACTCCAAACCTCTAAATCTAAGATCTATCTTCTATGTTCTATATGACTTCTCTCCGATCTGAATTATAATGCTCAATTACAATGATTTATATGATCCAAATGGTAAAAGGTTAAACCTTTCTATGTAATGTAATCGATAACCCTATCAGCTATTAAACCCTAACCGACCAAGTTTAATGGTTTATTATCTGATAAGCAGTAATGATGGAGATACATGTGACCATTTGATTGAGGATATATTCAAATTGTTTTGGCGCGTTTGTTCTTGTCTAGGGAAGGAGCAAAGTGGATTGCATCTAATACACAATGTGTGATGAGTTACAAAGTCTGATGGAGCGGTGATCATATAGAGCGGTTGGAATTGTCTTGAAGAATGTGAAAAGATTGTCATGATTTCTAACGGTCAAGATTGAACCGACTTGTTTGTAATATCGATGATGAGAATTAGGTTTTTGTAGTGTTACCGACCTAATTGATTTCTATTTAAGGTCGATGAAGTTGGTTGGCAAGGTCGGTAGAAAACCTCTTGAGTGTGTAGTTGCCAAACCGGTGAATGGATCTGCACTTTTGAGTGAAGGCAGACTGAAGGTTATAGAAGGATCTGATCAAGCAAAAGTAGTGCTACTCAGACAAATCAAGAAAAACTGTTGTTTTCTAACAATTACAACAGAAGTAAAATCCCTTAACCGGGTAAGCTCTAACAAGCTTGGTTACTCATTAAATCCTCTAACAAGGTGGTCCATTAGTTTGGATTCTAAATCCTCCAACGAGGTTACTCCTAACAAGGTATTATGCTTCTAACAAGGCATATTTGTAAATCCCTTAACCGGGTGATTCCTAACCGAAATTAGTTCTTAACAGGACTTATTGTAAAGCTCTAATAGGCTTTTGCTCCTAACAAGGAGAACTTCAAATGAGTTCAGATAGCTATCCTTGTGAGTCCCATCTCACCATGGTTTTTACCTATTTGGGTTTTCCACGTATAAACATTTGTGTCAAGTGGTGAATGCTTTTGTGGTTGTGACTTTATTTGTTGATTTGGTGAATCTCTGATAAGGCATGTTAAGTAGAAGCATTGAGAGATGAATATATTGAGTTATTATTAAGCATTGTTGATATTCACAAGACTGAAGTTGTTTACTGTTAAAGTTGTCATAATTTTTAAACCGGTTGATGTCAAGTATTCTTATGAACATTGATCTTGACTAAGATATGTTTACTTTGTTTCACTGAGTTTGAGTTTGGGAACTTTGTATCAGTTTTTCAGTATACTGATTCACACCCCCCCCTCTCAGTATTCTACTGGATACTTATTCTTTCATCATACCATCGGATCATGTCCTCAAGCAAAATCCAGCTCCACAAGATCCAGTGAGCCAATGCAAGAAAATACAGAAAGGAATGTTGAAACTACAAAACAAAAAACAAACTAAAAAGAAATGTTTTGGGTTGATGAAAGATTGCCAAGAACCGAGGATGCTCCTGCATCAGACATCCGGGTTTGTTGAAAACAAGTGTCCCTCGCTTTGCTGGGGTCTAAGGAAAACCAAGGCGGTCCACCTCTGCCTGAGAAATCCAAGATGAATCTTCAACTGGTTTGTCCTTCCACTTCACAAGATACTCCTTATACTAACTGCTCTTGGTGCTACGCCCAATCCTACTGTCCAAAATGTCTTCAATCTGCTCTGGTTCCTTCTGGGGCAACTGTTTCTCTAGTTCTGCAATACTATCTTCGTTGAGTTCTGATGCATGGTACTGATATAGATCTGCAATGTTGAGTATAGGTGAAATACTCAAACTATCCGGTAACTCCACTTCATATGCATTTCCGGAACTGAATTTTCTCAAGATCTAGCAAGGTCCAAACTTCTTCATCTGCAACTTGTTGTAGGTTCCAACTGGAAATCTTTCTTTTCTCAGATACACGATCACTTCATCGCCAACTTCAAATTCCTTATGTCTTCTCTTCTCATCTTCTTTCACCTTATACTTGTTGTTCATATCCTCCAAATGTTGCTTAACCTAAATATACAAGGCCTTCATGTGATTTGCAAATTCTTCTGCCTCTGCACTTCGCTTGTCTTCATTACTGACATCTCTCAATTCTGATATACCTCTAGGGTGTACTCCGGTAACAATCTCAAAAGGTGTTCTTCCGGTGCTCCTATTTACTGAATTATTGTAGGCAAACTCTACTTGTGCAAGAATCAAATCCCAACTACCGATTTTCTCTCCATCTAGGCATCTCAACAAATTTCCTAAACTCCTATTTACTACCTTTGTTTGTCCACCAGTCTGTGGGTGAAAAGTAGAACTGAACATTATGTCTTCATCTTCTTCCAAAGTGTTCTCCAAATATAACCAATAAACTTAGTGTCTCTGTCTGAAACTATACTCTTAGGTAATCCATGCAATCTCACTACCTCCTTGAAGAATAAGTCAGCTACATGTACTACATTTGATGTCTTCTTACAAGGTATGAAATGAGCCATATTCAAGAATCTATCCACCACCACAAATATAGAATCATTTCTTCTCTGTGTCTTAGGCAATCCAAGTATAAAATCCATATTGATATCCACCCAAGGTCTCTATGGTATTGTTAAAGGTTTATACAATCCCACATTCTGACTACTACAATTTGCAACTTGACAAATTCTACAATTTTGCACAAATTTCCTAACATCCTTATGAATCTAAGGTCAAAAGTAATGTTCACTCACCAATGCTACTGTTTTGTCAACACCAAAGTGTCCGGCCAATCCTCCACTATGCTTCTCATTTATCAGATTCTCCATCATAGAACTCTTAGGTATACACAATTGAACTGCTCTGAATAACATCCCATCCTGAATGAAATAATCAAACCATTTGCTTCTATCTACCATAACCGGTGCTCTACATGCTTTCTAAGGTTCTACAAAATCCGGGTCAACATCATACAAGGCCTTCAATTCCTCAAATCCTAATACTGTCACTCTCATTTCTGTCGGCAAATTCCTCCTACTCAATGCATCAGCAACTTTGTTAGATTTCCCACTTCTATGCTTCAACACAAAGGTGTAACTCTGCAAAAACTCTACCCATCTCATAGGAATGGTGGAACGCGTGCGAATGCAGACCCTGTTGTGATGGAAATGTTGAGACGAATTGCAACCCGGTTGGAAGCCGTTGAGACAGTTGGCAATTTGGAGGAATTGATTGTGTTGCATTGATGTTTTGTCATTGATGGCAACACCGGTTGTTTTGGTTGTTTACCGGTTTCCGGTTGGTTCCGATAGAGTGGTTGGTTTATGATATTGATCCGGTATGCTCTGGTATGCTTGGATTTGTGGAATTGGTTTGGATCTGTCATTCATGCTATTCAGATGTGTATCACAATTAGTTGGTTCGGGATTTGATGACTCGGGAGCTATCATTTGTTCTAGTAAGCCTTTTGGTCACCGGTAAGGGTTTTACCAGCAAAGCTTTGTTGAAGATCTTTTGATGCACGTGATAAGTGGTGTTGGTGCAGTTTCTAGATGGCTTTCGGGATGTTGTTGGTTATCTTGTTCGTGTTACTGTTGATCGGTGGTGTTGGATTTGGTATATGGCGACCTATTTTGGGTCCGATGTTATCTAGGTTATGGACCGGTTTATGTAATGTGTTGGAGGATGTTCCTGATGCGTTACCGGCAAAATTTAATGATTGGTTTATATTGTTTTCGGCATAAGCCAACTTGGTTGATCATTGGATTGCGGGTTTGTGTTATGAACTTATTGTACTATCTTTTAGGTGGCCGACCTAATTGTTTAGGTCCCGGGTTGGTATAAATATGATGTAAGATCTCTTTGTAGATCATGGGCATATGGGATTATGGCTATCTGTGTGCGAATAATGTTGTAATCATATGCAGAAGGTTTGGTCGATCATAGGTGATCTAATTGGGTTTGTAAGAGAGGTTTAAGAGCTCCAATATTGAGCTTAACCATAACTGTGCTCAGGCATAGGACATGCTATACTTGCAGTTTACTCTTCTTTCCGAATTGTAGTCTGATGTTTTTGTAGTCAGTGAGGCCCCTTTTTGTGATGAGTAGTGCACTCTAGGTTGTTGGTCTTCTTGCATGTGCAAGCCCCTCATATTGTAATCACATACTTACTACAAAAGTATTATCTGACTGTGGGTAGGCTTCCCACCGTGGTTTTTCCCTTTACCGGGTTTTCCACGTACAAATCTTGGTGTCATGTGTTCTGAATGGATAGTAACTGTTTTGTGATTTATGTTTATGTTTAATTGCTATAACAGTTATTCCAGTATCTAGTTTATGCATTCCGGTATTAAGTTTATGTGTTCCGATAATAAGGATTTGAATACTTAAAGTTCTGTAATCCGGTGACAACTAATTCACCCCCGCCTCTCAGTTGTCCACTGGTTATTTGAGTTGTCTAACAATTGGTATCAGAGCTTGGTCCTCTCTACAGAAGCTTAACCGCTTGAGGAAGATTCTATGGCATCTAGCAGTTCAAATTCATCAAATACATCTGTAGCTGTTTTCCGAAGAGAAATTCCTAGGCTGATGGAACAAATTACAGGGTATGGAAGATTCAAAGGAGACTCACCTGAGATATCTTGGAAAGGAAATTTGGGAGATCACTGAGAATGGTGTTACATCATTTAATCCGGCATCTGGCAATCCTCCTCCGGCAGGTGTGGATAAAGAGCTTGAGAATGATTGTAGAGCTAGACAAGCCCTTTTGTGTGCACTTTCTGATCAGCAAATAATGGGAATAACTAACAAATCAACTGCAAACGCTATATGGGACAAATTGGAGACTCTGAATGAAGGTGACCCTACTGTTAAAATTGCTAAACTTGATGGTTATCGAGTGAGGTACGTGATCTTGAAGATGGAAGAAGATGAATGGATTACTGCTTTTATGGAGAGAGTTAATGAGATTGTTTTGGGAATTAAATGTTGTGGTGGATCTCTGAGCGAAGATGAAATAGTTTCTAAAGTACTGAGAGCTTTGCCACCGTCTTATAAGATGAAGGCTACTGCAATTAATGAGCTAAGAACTATGGCAAACACCTCTATTAAAAGGGATACCTTGGTTGGGAAGTTATCTGCTTTTGAGCTTGAGGAATTTGGACCTTCTGGAGCTTGAGCAAGAGTGAGTGGAAAGCTTTATATGTGAAGGAACTAGAGGATATGAAGAAAGAAGATGAAGAGTTTGAGCAACTTGAAGCCTTATTTGCTAGAAGAGTACCTAAAGGACCGGCAGGAAGTAAGCATGAAGGAAAATAACCTTTTAAATGCTTTGCATGTAATAAGATAGGTCATTTTGCATCTAGATGTCCTATAAGGACTTCTAGATTTGAAGAAAGAGCTAGAAGATCTTTTAGGCCTAACCATGATTATCAGAACAAGCATAAGTACAGGAGGAACGAAGACGAATCATGTTACTATGCGGATGAGGAAGGTGTGATTGATTTTGATGATGAACCAGCACAAGATTCAGCTAGTGGATCCGGCAATGGAAAGGAATGGGTATTTTTGGCTATCAAGGAAGATGATCCGGTACCTGAAGAGAAGGCCCTTGCTGCTAAAATTGAAGACAAGGATGAATGGGTAATTGACAATGGATGTTCACATCATATGACTAGAGATAAAAGGAAGTTCTTATCTATGCAAGAATTTGATGGTGGTTTGGTTAGATTTGGAGATAACAAAGCAAACATGACGAAGGGAAGAGGAACAATATCATTGGATGGTAAGCATAACACTGATAATGTTTAGTATGTTTAAGGTTTAAGGCATAATCTTTTGAGTGTAGGACAGTTGATGGATAAGGGATTTCAGTTACAGTTCAAGGATGGAAAATGTATGATTATCAACAGATCTGGATTGGAGATTGCAACCGGTACACAAACTAAAGGTAATATCTTTCATTTGAACTCCGGTGAGAAGACATGTTTGATTGCGCAAATTGATGAGAGTTGGCTATGGCATAAGAGGTTGTGTCATGTGAATTTTGATTGCATTGTGAAGATCAGTTCTACTAAGGCAGTTAGAGATATACCTAAGATTGTAAAGCCCTATAATCCGGTATGTAAGGAATGTCAAATGGGAAAGCAAATCAAAACTTCTTTTAAGAGTATACAAGATAAATCTAATGATGTTCTTGATCTTATTCATATTGATTTGTGTGGTCCTGCTAGAATCAAAAGTTTTTAGGGTGATAGATATTTCATGCTAATCATTGATGACTATTTAAGAATGATGTGGATTACTTTTCTAAGGGAGAAGTTTAAAGCATTTGAAAAGTTTAAAATCTTTAAAGCTAAAGTTGAGACAAAGACAGGATTGAAGATTAAATGTTTAAGGTCAAATCAGGGTGGAGAATTCACATCCGGTGAATTTAACAGCTATTGTGAGAAGAATGGGATAAGGAGACAGTTGTCTGCACCTCGGACACCTCAGCAGAATGGAGTTGTGGAAAGGAAGAACAAGTTTATCTTGGATGCAACTAGAACTATGATGATGGAAGTTAATCGGACTCATGTCTACTGGAGAGAAGTTGTAAGCACGGCGATATACACATTCAACAGAGTTCATATCAAAGGAGATACTGGTAAGACACCTTATGAGTTATGGTTTGGTCATACACCGACAGTTAACTATTTCAAAATCTTTGGTAGTAAATGTTATATCAAAAGAGATGATTCCATTGGAAAGTTTGATCCTAGATGTGATGAAAGAATATTTATTGGTTATTCTAATGAAAGCAAAGCATATAGATGTTATAACAAAATATTGCAGAGAATTGTGGAGAGCACAAATCAAATCAGAACTTATGAGACATAACTAGTAGTGGAAATGATCATAACTGAACTGGTAGCACCTACACCGGAACAGAATGTTGAACCAGTTACTCCGGCAATATCAGAATATTCAACAGTAATTGAAGATCAAGATAGAGGAACAGAAAATTAGAAGACTCCTAGGTATGTAAGGTTGAATCATTCAGAAGATCAAATCATTAAAGACAAAAGCAAAGGAGTGATGACAAGAAGAAGGTTGGCAGTTGATGAGGTATGTTTTATTTCTCAAGTTAAACCGGCATCAGTAATTGAAGCTTGTAAAGATGAAAGTTGGATGAAAGCTATGGAAGAAGAATTAGATCAGATAGAAAAGAATAACACATGGACTTTAGTTCCCCGGCCTAAAAATAAGAATGTTATTGGAACTAAATGGGTTTTTAGGAATAAATTGAATGAAGATCACAAGTTGTGAGGAATGAAGCTAGATTGGCTTGTAAAGGATACTCTCAGAAGGAAGGAATTGATTATGGTGAAACCTTTGCACCGGTAGCTAAGATTGAAGTTGTGAGATTATTTATTGCTTATGCTGCACATAAGAACTACAAGGTTTATCCGATGGATGTTAAGTGTACATTTCTAAATGTAGATTTTGAAGAGGAAGTTTATATTGAGCAACCTAATAGATTTTCACTTTTAGATGACAAAAACATGGTTTGCAGGTTAAAGAAACCTTTATATGGATTAAAACAAGCCCCTAGAGCTTGGTATGCAAGATTGGATAAATATCTTTTGAAACTTGATTTCACTAAAGGTAATGCGAACAGTAATTTATATTTTAAGATCACTGATGATGACATTGATTATTGAGGTCTTTGTTGATGATATCATTTTTGAAGGTGAAAATAAGTTGTGTATGGAATTCTCTAACAATATGAAGAATGAATTTGAGATGTCTATAATTGGGGAGATGAGATTTTTCTTAGGTTTGCAGATTACTCAAACTGTTAAAGGTATTTTCATCTGTCAAACTAAGTATGCTAGAGAGTTGTTGAAGAAATTTGGTATGGAAAATTCTAAACCGATTGGTACACCTATGGTTACAAGTGAGAAATTGACAAAGAAAGATGCATCTACGTCGGTAAATCCTACTAGGTACAAGTCTATGATAGGAGGTTTGTTATATCTGACTCAGACTAGACCAGATATAATGAATGCAGTTTGTATTGTATCAAGATATCAGAATGATCCTAGAGAAAATCATGAGTGCAGTGAAAACGATTTTCAGGTATTTGTAAGGAACAACTGAATATGGTTTGTGGTATCCTAAAAATGATAACTTTACATTATGTGCATATACATATGTTGATTGGGCTCGAGATGTTGATGACCGGAAGAGCACATCTGGTGGAGCTTTCTTTCTTGGAAAGAAACTTGTTTCATGGATCATCAAGAAGCAGTCATGTACCTCTTTATCTACTGCTGAAGCTGAGTATGTTGCTGCTCCTACTAACTGTACACAAGTTCTATGGATGAAGCAAATGTTGAAGGATATAATGGTGGATTGTAATGAACCGGTAGTTATTCACTGTGATAACTCTGCTACTATTGAGATATCAAAAAATCCGGTTATTCATTCTAAGACAAAGCACATATCTATCAAGTATAACTGTTTGAAGGAGAAGGTGGAAGCAAATGAAGCCAAACTGGTTTATGTCAACACTAAAGAGCAGATTGCAGATATATTCACTAAACCTTTGCCTAAAGAATCATTTGAGTACTTCAGAGACAGATTAAGGGTTTTTGCCCCTTCGGTAGAGATCTGAGTGATGTTGATTGGCATCAGTCTGGTATGCATTATCAGAGCTATTACTCATTTCGGATTGATGTGGTTGTGCTACTACTCAGGGGGAGTAGTCAGCGGTGTGATTCAGAGGATTTACGATTTTTCTTTGATGTTTATGTCAAATTTTTGGCATTGATGTCAAAGGGGAAGAAAAATATATGAAAAACAAAGCTTAAAGAATATCAGTCAAAGGGGGAGAGATCAAAACTTCATTGCTATATCATCTTGTGGGAGATTGTTGACTGTCTTCCATAGGGGGAGACTTGTTTGGCATTTCTTGGCACTTGGATGTTTTTCACATCTAATGTTGTCATCAATGCCAAAGGGGGAGATTGTTGGCAATTTGGAGGATTTGATTATATGTTGCATTGATGTTTTGTCATTGATGGAAACACCGGTTGTTTTGGTTGTTTACCGATTTTCGGTTGGTTCCGGTACAGTGGTTGGTTTATGATATTGATCCGGTATGCTTCGGTTTGTGGAATTGGTCTGGATCTATTATTCATGCTATTCAGATGTGTATCACGTTCAATTGGTTCGGGACTTGATGACTCGGGAGCTATCATTTGTTCTAGTAAGCCTTGTGGTCACCGGTAAGGGTTTTACCGATAGAGCTTTGTTGAAGATCTTTTGATGCACGTGATAAGTGGTGTTGGTGCGGCTTCTAGATGGCTTTCGGGATGCTATTGGTTATCTTGTAAGTGTTCATGTTGATTGGTGGTGTTGGATTTGGTTTATGGCGACCTATTTTGGGTCCGATGTTATCTAGGGTATGGACCGGTTTATGTAACGTGTTCGAGGATGTTCCTAATGCGTTACCAGCGGGATTTAATGATTGGTTCATATTGTTTTCAGCCTAATCCGATTTGGTTGATCATTGGATTGCGGGTTTATGTTATGAACTTATTGTGTTATCTTTTAGGTGGCCGACCTAATTATTTAGGTCCCGAGTTGGTATAAATATGATGTAAGATCTCTTTGTAGATCATGGGCATATGGGATTATGGCTATCTGTGTGCGAATAATGTTGTAATCGTATGCAGAAGGTTTGGTCGATCATAGGTGACGAATTGGGTTTGTAATTGAGTTTGTAAGAGAAGTTTAAGACCTTCGGTATTGAGCTTAACCGAAACTGTACTCAGGCATAGGAGATGTTATACTTGCAGTTCAATCTTCTTTCCGGATTGTAGTCTGATGTTTTTGTAGTTAGTGAGGCTCCTTTTTGTGATAAGTAGTGCGCTCTAGGTTGTTGGCCTTCCTGCATGTGCAGACCCCTCATATTGTAATCACATAATTACTGCAGAAGTATTATCTGACTGCGGGTAGGCTTCCCACCGTGGTTTTTCCCCTTCCCGGGTTTTCCACGTACAAATCTTGGTGTCATGTGTTATGGATGGATGGTAACTGTTGTGTGATTTATGTTTATGTTTAATTGATATAACAATTATTCCGGTATTTGGTTTATGCATTCCGGTATTAAGTTTATGTGTTCCGGTATTAAGGATTTGAATGCTTAAAGTTTTGTAATCCGGTGACAACTGATTCACCCCCCTCTCTGAATTGTCCTCTGTTTATTTGAACTGTCTAACAGAGACAGCCCAGAGAAGAGGCCGACATATTGAAGACGTGACCAAAGATGAAGAAGAAGAAGCACCGGCAAAACAAGTAGCAAATCCACTGGCGATCGATCCAGAAGAAGAAAGGTTTTGAGTAGGGCGAACACTAAACCACATTTTGCCCCACCAGAGTATGATGGAAAGTTGGATTCAAAGGAATTAATGGATTGGATCTCGGAGATGGAGAAATATTTTGATTTCGAAAACACTGCAGAAGAAAGAAAGGTGAAATATGTTTGTACCCGATTGAAAGGTCATGCATCTCTTTGGTGGGAACATTTGCAAGTTGATAGACAGAGAAGAGGAAAAGAGAAGATCAAATCATGGGAGCGGATGGTTGCTAAGTTAAAATCAAAGTTTATGCCAGCTGGTTATCAAGTGAACCTGTTCCGAAAGTTATAGAATTTGAAGCAAAAAGAATCTAGCGTGAAGGAGTATACCGAAGCATTCTACAAGTTAAATATCAGATCCGGACATGTCGATGATGGGGTTGAACAAGTTGCAAGATATTTGAATGGATTGTGGATGTCTATACAAGATAAACTCAGCTTGATCAAGTTACAGAGTGTTGAAGAAGCTTATCAATATGCCTTAAAAGCAGAAGAGAAGCTGAACAAATGACATGAGCAGAGACAGAGAGGTAGAGGTGAAAGATTTTTCGAAGGGAGATTTCATGGAAGAAGAGGATATTCCAAAGGAAGAGGAACCTGTACGGATCAGAACAAGGACAAGGAATTAAGCGAAGAAGGTAATTCATATCGGAAGGATGACAGAAAATTCTACTAGAGGAGAGAACCTAACAGTTACCGGAATGAGAGTTGGAAAAGATGTCAGAAGACAAGATAAGAGTGTTTAGAGGTACTTGCTTTAAATGCGGAGGAGAAGGACATTGTGCTTTCGAATGAAAGAAGACAGAGAACACTGGGAGAACAACATTGGTGGAAGAAAGCCCCACCGGATCAACTAACAAACCAAAAGATGGAGAACTTTTGATGATGAGAGCTTTGTGTCATACTAGAGGAGACCAGCTGTAAGGTATCCGGTAAGTGTTGTAAAGTGGTTACTGATAGTGGTAGTTCGGACAATCTTGTTTCAAAAAAAATGGTGAATAAATTGAAGTTGGAAAGATTGAAACACCCTAAGCCTTATTAGATAGCATGGATTCAGGATGATCAAAAGTTGTTAGTAAGTGAGCAATGTTTGGTAAAATTGAAAATTGGGAATTATCATAATGAAGTCTTGTGTGATATTATGCCTATGGACATTTGTCACCTTTTGTTAGGTAGACCTTGGCAGTTTGATAGATAGGCAATACATGATGGGAGAAAGAACATATACACTATTGTAGCAAATGGGATGAAACAAACCTTGTTACCCTTGGAGGAGCCTTTGAAGAGTGAAGTCTATACGAATGCTAGAATCTGTTTGGTGGATGGAAGGAAATTCTTGGATGGAATGAGACATGAGAATGTGTGTTTTGCCTTAGTTCCTAAGGAGACTGATTCCTGGAGCTAGTTTGCCTCACAAAGCTACACACCGACTGACACCGGCAAAGAATGAAGAGTTGAATAGACAATGCAAGAATTGCTGAAGAAAGGTTTGATCAGAGCAAGTCTAAGTCCTTGTAAAGTGCCAGCAGTATTAGCACCTAAGAAGAATGGAGAATGGAGGATGTGTACCGATTCCAGAGCAATAAACAAGATCGCAATGAAGTATCAGTTTCTTTTACCCATGATGGATAACATAATGGACTATTTGAGTGGAGCCAAATACTACACAAAGATAGGCTTGAAGAGTAGATATCATCATATCAGAATCGGAGAAGGAGATGAGTGGAAGACGGCATTCAAGACAAATGAAGCATTGTATGAATGGTTGGTGATGCCTTTTGGATTGACTAATGCACGAAGTACTTTCATGAGGTTGATGAATGAGGTATTGAAGAAATTCTTGGGTAAGTTTGTTATTGTATATTTGGATGGCATTCTGATTTTGAGTAAGACAAAAGAGGAGCATTTGTTGCATTTAAGACAAGTTTTGCAAAGGTTGAGGAAAGAGAAGATGCTAATAAATCTAAAGAAGTGTACTTTCATGAAGGAAGAGAGTCTATTTGGAATTTGTGATATCTGCGGATGGTTTGAAGATGGACCCTGGGAAGGTTAAAGCAATTGTTGAATGGCCTACACTGGAAAGCATTGGAGAGGTAAGATCATTTCATGGATTGGCTAGTTTCTACCGGAAATTTATCAGAAATTTCAATTCAGTTTGTAACCCTATGACTGAGACAATGAGGGGAGATGGGAAAGAATTCAAGCGAACCACTGGAGCAAATAAAAGTTTTGAATTGTTGAAGCAGAAGGTCACTAAGCAGCATGTGTTAGCTTTACCAGATTTCAACAAAGTGTTTCAAGTAGATTGTGATGCAAGTGGAACTGCAATTGGAGCCATATTGAGTCAGGAAGGGAGAGCAATAGCTTATTTTAGTGAGAAGTTGAATGATACCAGGAGGAGATATTTAGTGTATGATCAGGAATTTTATACCATAATTCAAGCCTTGAAGAAGTGGAGAAATTACTTGTTACCTAAGGAGTTTGTGTTGTATACTGATCATCAAGTCTTGCAGTATTTGAACAGTCAGAGTAAGTTGAATCAGAGACATATGAGATGGGTAGAGTTTTTGCAAAGTTACACCTTTGTGTTGAACCATAGAAGTGGGAAATCAAACAAAGTTGTTGATGAATTAAGTAGGAGGAATTTGCTGACAGAAATGAGAGTGACAGTACTAGGATTTGAGGAATTGAAGACCTTGTATGATGATGACCCGGATTTTGCAGAACCTTGGAGAGCATGTAGAGAATCGGTTATGGTAGATAGAAGCAAATGGTTGGATTATTTCATTCAGGATGGGATGCTATTCAGAGGAGTTCAGTTGTGTATACCTAAGAGTTCTATGAGGGAGAATCTGATAAAGGAGAAGCATAGTGGAGGATTGGTTGGACACTTTGGTGTTGACAAAACAATAGCATTGGTGAGTGAACATTACTTTTGGCCTCAGATTCATAAGGATGTTAGGAAATTTGTGCAGAAACCGGTACTTCACTGTGATCTTGTTTATTGCTCTGGAATTAGTACACATCATCCATTCTCCATTCTTCTCAGGTGCAAACACTGTTGGTACTGCACAAGGGCTCAAACTTTCTCTTATCAAACCTTTCTTCAACAACTCCTCTACTTGCCTATTCAACTCTTCATTCTCCGCCGGTGTCATCTGGTGTGCAGCTTTGTTAGGCAAACTTGCTCCAGGAATCAAGTCCATGCAATGACTGATACTCCTCACGAGTGGTAATCCATAAGCCACATTATCTGAAATGATGTCTTCATACTTTGTCAGCAATTCCTTTATCTCCTCCGGTTGTTCTTCCTCATGCTCTGGATTCTCAATCTTCTTAGGAACTAAGCCAAAAGCACACATTCTCATGTCTCATCCCATCCAAGAATTTCCTTCCATCCACCAAATAAGTTCTGGCATTTGTACAGACTTCACTCTTCAAAGGCTCCTCCAAGGGTAACAAGGTCTGTTTCATCCCGTTTGCTACAATAGTGTATATGTTCTCTCTTCCATCGTGTATTGCCTGTCTATCAAACTGCCAAAGTCTACCCAACAAAAGATGACAAATATCCATAGGCATAATATCAAACAGAACTTTCTCATGATAATTCCCAATTTTCAATTTTACCAAATATTGTTCACTTACTAACAACTTATGATCATCCTGAATCCATGCTATTTGATAAGGCTTAGGGTGTTTCTATCTTTCCAACTTCAACTTAGTCACCATTTCCTCTAAAACAAGATTATCCAAACTACCACTATCAATAATAACTTTATAGCACTTACCAGATACCTTACATCTGGTCTTGAACAAATTTCGCCTCTGAAAGGGCTCTTCATCTCTTATGGTATGACACAAAGCTCTCCTCATCATAAACAGTTCTCCATCTTCCGGTTTGTTAACTGATGCGGTGGGGCTTTGTCTTCTTACATTCGAAAGCACAATGTCCTTCTCCTCCACACTTAAAGCAAGTGCCTCTAAACACTCTCTTATCTTGTATTTTGTCATCTTTTCCAAAAAATTCATTCTGGTAGCCATCATGTTCTCTCCTCCGATAGAAGTTTATGCCATCCTTCCGATATGAACTACCTTCTTTGCTTATATCCTTGTCCTTGTTCTAATCCATACAGGTTCTTCTTCCTCCATGAAATCTCCCTCTAAAAAATCTTCCGCCTCTACGTCTCTGTCTCTGCTCATGTCTTTTGTTTAGCTTCTCTTCTGCTTCCAGTGCATATTGATAAGCTTCTTCAACACTCTGCAACTTGATTAAACTGAATTCATCTTGTATAGACATCCGCAGTCCATTCAAATATCTTGCAACTTGTTCAACCTCATCATCGACATGCCCGGATTTGATATTCAACTAGTAAAATGCTTCGGTGTAAGTGCTTCACACTAGATTCTTTTTGCAGCAAATTTTGTAACTTCCGAAACAAGTTCACTTGATAATCAACTGGCATAAACTTTGATTATATCTTAGCAACCATCCGCTCCCATGATTTGATCTTCTCTTTTCCTCTTCTCTGTCTATCGACCTGCAAATGTTCCCACCAGAGAGATGCATGACCTTTCAACCAGGTACAGGCATATTTCACCATTCTTTCTTCTACGGTGTTCTCGAAATCAAAATATTTCTCCATCTCCGAGATCCAATCCATTAATTCATTTGAATCCAACTTTCCATCATACTACGGTGGGGTAAAATGTGGTTTAGTGTTCGCCCTACTCAAACCCCTCAAGAATCTTTCTTCTTCTGGATCGATCGCTAGTGGATTTGCTACTTGTTTTGTCGGTGCTTCTTCTTCATCTTCACTCACATCTTCAATAAGTCAGCCTCTTCTCTGAGCTGTCTCAACGGCTTCCAACCGGGCAGCAATTCCTCTCAACATTTCCATCACAGCAGGGTCTGCATTCCCACGCGCCTCACCATTCCTATTTCGTCTTTGTGCCATCTTTACGCCAGTCCTCTGCAACTGCAGGTCGGATCCACTATCCGCCACCCCACAACAAAATTCTCAGGACAATGCAATCTCCGAAACGAAATCTCCAGAGACAATGCAAAACAGAATGTATTAAATCAAGAAAACTGATTACAAGCAACCAGTAACATCCGGGTTACAAGATTCGGCTCACTGGCCTGCCACATACATGCTCAATTGCGGAACAGGTCAACTCCGGACCTCTAAATCTAAGATCTATCCTCTATGTTCTATCTTACTTCCCTAGAATGAATTCTAAAGCTCAATTACAATGATTTATACGATCCAAGGGGATCCAGTTGGCCCAAAAGGGAACAAATGCTGAAGAACAAGATCAAACGTGTAAAACCAACAGGTCGGCCTCCGCCAAAGAGATTCCTTCAGAAAATCCAAAGGATGAGGTGCGGATCAAATGGAAGGTCGGCCACATGCCAAGGAACATCGGAATCAACGAACTAGGCTCCGCAAGCTACGGAAAGGATCCGGTAGATTCGCCAATGCAAATAGGTCCAAGCAATTCCGATGCCAGAAAACTGTTTCGGAATCCGGAATCGATAACTTGTCGGAAAATGATCCAAACGCTCCACGGTTTAGGAATAAGGAAGATGATCATATCCTCAAGCAAAATCCAGTTCCACAAGATCCAGTGAGCCAATGCAAGAAAATACAGAAAGGAATGTTGAAACTGCAAAATAGAAAACAAACTGAAAGGAAATGTTTTTGGTTGATGCAAGATTGCCAAGAACCGGGGATGCTCCTGCATCAAACAATAACAATAATAACAATGGTGATAACAACAGCGGTAGAAACAATGGTGGGAACAATGGTCAATGAGATGGTTCGGTTAACAACAGGGCTGTGAATTAGTGTGCTATGGCTGGAACAGCCATCTCTAAGCCCCTCTTACCTAACTTTCCTTCTAGAAACATTCCACAAATTGAAAATGAACCAACACAGCAAGAGTTGCAGGATCAAATATTGCAAGATTGGAGAGATTCAACTGTTGACTTTCAAGCTGAAATGTCTTTCCCTAACTATATGGATCTCAAGATGAAACATAGACCTCACAGGGGTGGTGTTGATGTGTTTTTTAGGCACATGCAAACACAGAATAAAATACCCAAAAGTATCTTATCCTCTCTCGATCAAAGTCTCTCAAATGTTGAAGATTCGCACAAGGATCACTTGAGATAACTCCAAGGTTCTTAATATATCAAGTCACGACATGTAGATAAGCACAGTTGGTCGTTCTGATTGTTGTTCCTCCAAGGGACCTTACGTTGAATAATTGAATGCTTGAATTACTGGAACTTAGATTCTCACTACTTGCTTGGAGAATAAAAAAGGGCAAAAGGCATAGGGTTTAGGAATACTACGCTACTCCTAGGAATGCAAGAGAAGAGTGAATGATTCGATGGAATCCTACTGGGCAAGGTCTCACCATCAAATCGAACAATCTGACATCGGCTCAGTGCGATCTTCTAAGGTATAATTCAAAGATGTTCAAATGATTACCATTCAAGTTAAATGCATAAGCAATGGATTTATAACAATTGAAGTTAATCTCATATAATTCCAGTTGACCAAGCAAGGCAAACTTGCAATCAGCAAGCGGCTAGTTGTATGGACTAAATGGATTCCACACAAATACATTCAACAAATTCCTCCTTTCAATCTAACCAACATGAAAGTAAATGAGAAGTAGAAACCATGGGGCTTGTTGAAATAACACATCTCACCATAACTTCAATGAAAAGAGTATCTCCATTTACAAGTCTTAACAACAATTCCTCATCCTCCTAATCTGTTCTAACTGCTTGCTATCTAAAATCTATCAAATATTCACTATTAATTCTTCTACTAGCTATTCTCCATTCTATTTGCTCTTAAATATTAACCTTTACAAATGAAGAGATTGATCTTTATATAGAGAGCTCATTACAATGGGTGGCCAGGATTAAACCGCGTCAATGGCCAAGATTTTACAATGAAACCCTAATTAGGGTTTGTTATAACAAACTCTTCTTAGCCAATGAAATGATTATAATTATTTGGACACATGTCCATCTTGATTTCTAACCAATGAGAATTGAGGTTAGGTATATAAAATAGTATTTGATGAGGCGCCATGTGTCACTTGCTCCACCATGAAATGAAGCAAGTTCATTGAACTTGGACTTGCCGATGTGGAATTCCTCTTATTGGTGGAATGATGACTAGGATGACACCTCAATTTGCACTTGTAGATTTGATAGATCGTCATGAAGGAATGTTGAGCAATATCTCTTGATACTCAACATTATTCAGTTTGCTCAAAGTGATGATGATGGGAAGCATCATTATGTTTAAACAAACTTTGATTTACTCTTTTGAAACTATCTGCTTCCTTGATCACGTTTGATGTAGACTGTGTGATGACCTTTATTGATCCTCCCTTGTTCATGATCTACTTGAAGAATGGTGCACCTAGTGTACTGTCTTTTATTCTTGGATTCCCGAAGGGAATTCAAGATTGTAAAACTTACTTTCATCAAATAAGTTGTCTCCTCCATGTTTCAGGACCTTGACTTTGATCTTTGCTTTGCATGACTAGAGCTTGATCTTGATGTTGACTTGTCCTTGATTCTGTAACGTACCCTTCTCAGTAGGAAGTAACTAGTGGTCCATTAGCCTATTCCGGAAACCTGTAGGCTAACTGGAATAAGGAATTAGGGTTTCCTATTTTGTAGAGTTCTACGACAGCAAATTGATGATGATCTAGTAGGGATTCTTCGATTCTAATTGTGGATTCCTTCTGGGTTTCTTGAGAACTTCACAGTGGTATAACATGCAGCTTATTGTGAAGTGGTTTCTGAACTTACTATTTTTAGTAAGTTGGTGACAGTTGACTGGATTTTGAGGTTTTCTAGGTTTTCCGAGCTCATTCTCAGGGTTCGACGCACATATTTTTCGAAGTTGTTTTCATGACTTACTATTTTTAGTAAGTGTCAATTCAGGCAGTACTATTTTGGGCAGTCTTGAGCAGAGCTCCAATCTAGTTCACATTAGTATTTTCTACACTTCAGTTCAGATGGTTGTTTTGGCAGCGATCAGTAATTGATTTATAATTAATTAATTAAATATTATTACTTTATCCTAAAGTTTGATATTTAATTATTTTATTGATCAATTTTGGAGGAACGACTTAGGACGGAAAAATAATATCATTTATCCTAAGTCATATTTTATTTCCCAAGTCTAGTGGGCGCCCAAAAAATGAAGTCATTTTGTATTTTATAATGTTTTCCATGATTCGAACTTGTGTACCTTGGCTAAGTTCGACTAGGAGGCTTGGAAGGTGGACGCCAAGTATGGAAGGGGTCATCAAATGAAATGAAATGAATTGTGAGGGAATTTGGCACCATTTGCATTTGAATTTCTGATTCAGAAATCTATAAATACAAGGTTGGGCACCTCATTTTGGTTATCTTGGAGAAATTATAACGTTAAGCTGCCGAAATTGTGATTGAGTTTGAGCTTCGGTGTTGTAGCTTCCTAGCTTGCATAGTTTCGTACTTGAAATACAGTACCTAGCTGATCAATGTGTTTATTGGAGAAGTTTTGTGAGAGTGTTTCCAATTTTCAGTGTGTGCGTTTCAGAATTTCAGAGTGTGGAGTGTTTTCTTGTGTTGCTGGTTTCGTGTTACTGAAGCGAAGATTTGTTCATATCTCCCTGCCTGTGTGACCACTCATTCTGGGTAGTAGCTCATTGGAAGCATATTGGTTGGGCGATTAATCTTCTGTGTGGGTGTGGTTTTACGTGTGGATTCTGGTTTTTAGCAACAAGTCGAACTTCCTTGTTGGTCGTCCCCTTTTTGGAGGTGCCTCGGATTGTGTGCCGCTCCTTGTTGACGTTTTTGGTGTGGTTTTGTGCTCCTATCTTGGGCGTCTTGTCATACCCTTCATTTGCCTATGTTGTGTGCAATTTGGAGCTGTTTTGAGGGACTTGTGAGACTTTTAGTGTTGCTGGTCCATTACTGGAGTTGCTGGCATTTTATATCAGATTTGTCTAGTTGTGTTTTAGCTTGTAATTCTCTGAGTTTTCAGTGTTTTGTTCATTGATACTTCCATAATTGAACTACTCAGCGAGTTTTGGCCAAAAACTCGCTGAGCTCGGCGAGTCCGAGTCAAAAACTCGCCCGCCTATGCCTGAAAATGCAAAACGGCAGAAAAGTTATTCATTTTGTGTTTTTTGATTGGGTTTTGGGCTGAGAAGGGTGAAGGTTGACTTGGAGTGACTTGCAAGGTGATTTGAAGTGATTTTTGAGTGATTCCAAGTGGGTTTGAAGGGGATTTTAGAGAAAAATCAGATTCCCAAGTTAGTTTTTTTTTTTTTTTCCTATGCTTTTTTAAAACATTTTGTTTATTTTTTGTTTATTTTTTGTTGAATTTAGATGAGTTAGAAATCATTCCTAAGTAGTCTTAAATCTTTTAAACTTATTTGAACAAGATTTAACACTAGTTTTGACAAGTTTTGTAGATTTTTTCACTATTTTTTTGAAGAATATCTAGTTTTCAAAACAAAATCAAACCCTAATAGTTTTTTTTTGTCTTTTTAAACTTTAAATGATGTCTAAAAGTTTTTCAAATAATTTAGATAGTTTGCTAAATTGTTTAACTAAAATGTTAACTTTTTTTTTTCACTTTGTATGTGTAGGTTAACTAAGCATTAAATATGGCAAGTCATGATTGGCCACTAGAACCATGCTCATCCGGTTATATAGGCAACCGTCCTAGAGGTGCTAGAGATAGGGCTTGGAGGTATGCATATGAGGGACCCGAACCTGGGGAAGTTATTTGCATAAAGTGTAAAAGAGTACTTCATGGAGGCATCAACCGCCTCAAATACCACCTTGCTAGCATAGACAAACATGATGCTAGAGAATGCATAGGGACCACTCCTAAAATAAAAAGAGACAGCACACCCAAGTGAGAGATTTGGTGAGAGCTGGTGTCACAAGGTTTGCAACGATTTTCTTGACGTTGCAAAGTGTCCTTGCTGCATTGACTTCTTTGAAACAAATGTTTGTGAATGGAGAATGGCTTAACTCACCTTATTCAAAGAAGCCTGAAGGAGAGGTTGTGGCATTCATAGTGTTCGACAACCAATTTGCACAAAGGGTTGCAGAGATTGTGAAGGTAACTTCAAAACTTTAATTTTTACTTATTCTTGATTCAAGTCTCTCATTATTAATTTATAAGTTCATTAATTAATCTTTTTGTAATTTGTATTTTTCAATTGTAGGTGTCAGAGCCCTTGGTTCGAGTTCTCCACTTGGTGGATGGGGATAAAACCCCAATGGGATATCTTTATTAGGCCATGGATAGGGCCAAGGAGTCTATCAAAAACTGCTACAAGGGGGATAGACTCAAATTTGATCCCATTTGGGAAATTGTTGATAGGAGGTGGAACAATCAGCTCCACCTACCCATTCATGCAGCAAGGTACTTCCTCAAACTTCGTTTTAGGTTCAAGGGTTCTTACTCAGATCTGAATGGAGAGGTCATGGAGGGCCTCAGTCCATGCATTGAGAGGATGGTACCCGATGTTTAGGAGAGAGACCTCATTGTGAGTGAGCTCCAAAATTATGAGGAAGGAAGGGGTAAGCTATTCTCTTCAGAGCTGGCTAGGAGAGGAAGAACCACTCAAACCCCAGGTATAACATTTTCCATTTGGATTTTGGGATCTAAAGTGATTAAAAAACTGATAAATTATGTTTTCTCTTTTCTCTTTGCTTTCTAACTTTTCAAATTTTTTTATTTTGCAAATGCTTGGTGGCAAAATTAGGGTGGAAACACCCCCCATCTCAAAAACTTTGCCCTCAGAGTATTATGTCATCCTTGCAGTTCATCCAATTGTGAGCACAATTGGAGCTTGTTTGAAGCAATCCACATGAAGAAGAGGAGCAAGTTAGCGTAGAAACACCTCAATGACCTTGTCTTCGTGCAATATAACCTTCGATTATGCATAAGGAAGGTAGAGGAAGTAGAAGGTGGTCCAATTGACTTGGATGATATAGATCCTTACAGTGATTGGACATCACAAGTGCAGCCTCCATTGTTTTCCGAGGGTGAGATCACTGATTTGGAGAGGCAGGCTATGGAGGAGGAGGGGGGTGGATTTGGTTTCATGCTGGATGACGTTGAGGAGGAAGAGGATGAGGACAAGGAGTCATTGCCAGTGCCACAAGAAGGTGGAGACATAGCTTTAGCATGATGGAGGATGAGCCAGCCATACCGAGCGAGGAGGCACAAACACTCACACGCCCACTGCAGACTTCTAGGACTGAACCCTCTAGATCTACCTCTCCTAAATTAACTTGTAGTTGTAGTTGTAATGATGTATTAACTTTTGGTTTTACAAAAATTATTTACTATATTGCTTTTAGGCTTCCAGCCATCAGCATTCCTCATGAGGATGCGATTTTGTAGACACTTTGCATTTAAATATATCTAGAATCAACTTGTTTCTTTTGTGTTGTCATTTATTGACGCATTGGATGCATCTTCTCATTACATTTTGCAAACAAAATGCATTTTTTTTAAATTTAAGCGTGTTTTAAGTTGCCGAGTTTTTCACCGAGTTTTTGCCGATTTTTTTTCCCAGGGGCTTGGCGAGTTTTGCCAAGTGGTGAGTAGTTCAACTTTGGATAATCCATTGTACTCATCATTGTAATTGTTGGTTAGTAGTACTAACCTCTATCGTATCTGAAGAACTTCATTGTAATTCCCACTACATAAGTGGAAGAGGTTGGCTTGGCCGCCTTCGGTGTTTGTAATTATGTTTGTAGTTCAGTCATCCCGCTGCATAAGCGGTCGAGTGATCCTTGTGTGTAACTATCCCCCCGCTGCATAAGCGGTTGAGTTGAGTTTTGTTTAGTGAAAGGTCCTCCCGCTGAAATATCACGATAGAGTGATTTGTGTTTGTATGTGTTTGGTTTCCTTGGCTGGTTTATCGCCAAGTTTCCTTGTTTTTACCCGCTAGAAAGTGGAAGGGGCTTGCTTGCCACCCAATATTGTAAGATGCATATTCAGTGTTGCTTCTAATGATCCCCTATCACTAATGCTCTCACCCTCCTAGTTTGGGCTCTCGGTGATCAAAAGGTGGAAGGGTTCCTTTTAGTTGGTTTGGATTGCATTATTCTAACCCTAACAAGTGTTTGGTGTGTTGAAAATTGTTAAAAAATTAAAAAAAAATTGATGGGGACATTACAGATTCCTTACTTAATCACCTGAAAAGCAAACAAAAGTGTGTCAAATACATAGAATACACACTAATTTCACTTACTTTCCACTTTTAAATGTCTGATTTTGCTTGCTATAGGTCTGACGCAATGCGAATTTTCAAACAATTTTGCCCTCAAAGTGGATAAAAGATGTCTTCAATTTGATCTTGAAATCTTCTCTCAACCAAAATCACTGCCTTCAAGTGAATTTTGATCAAATGAAATGATCAAAATGGTTATCAAATCACTTCCTTGGATGATGTTTTTGAAATGAACAAGAATACGCTCTTATATAGGCACTGAGGGCTATGGATGTGTCTTTTCTTTCCAATTCCCCCATAGGCCGACTTTCATCCTAAAAGAAAAACATTTTAATTTGCTCTTTGTTTGGTGAGCGCTCATCTTGGAAAGCCGACTTCTTCATTTTGCTCTCATTTTTCGATTTTTTTGCTTTGTAATCTTGGTGGAGATTTGAACTTGCTTTGCAACATTAGATCTAGGCGGCTTTTCTAGACACCTTTGCAATTTTGATTTGAGGTGGCTTTTTAAAGGACCTTTGCAACTCATCATCCTAGCGGCTTTTGATAACACCTTTGCAACCTTGGTTGGAGGCGGCATTTTGTAGCACCTTTGCAACTTTTTGATGTGGTCGGCTTTTCATGGCACCTTTGCATCTCATGATATGATCAGCTTTCCAGGGCATCTTTGCAACTTTTGATCTAGGTGGCTCTGCAAGGGACCTTTGTAATTCATTCACTTGGGCAGATTTTTGAAGTACCTTTGCACCTCGTTATCATGGCGGATTTTGGAGGGACCTTTCCAACATTTGCTTTGATCGGATATTGAAGACACCCTTGCAAGATTAGATTGAGACGGCTTTTCAAGATACCTTTGCAAGTCATCATCAAGGCGGATTTTGAAGGAACCTTTGCAATATTTACTTGAAGGCGGCTTTTCAAGATACCTTTGCAAGTCATCATCAAGGCGGATTTTGAAGGGACCTTTGCAAGTTGTCATCATGGCAGATTTTGAAGGCACCATTGCAACTTTTGACCTTTGCAACATTTGAAGACCTTTGCAGTTTGAGACTTGATCACCCAAATTAGATAGCTTTGCAATTCTCTTTCATTCGTAGCATCTTGACTTCTTCAAAGCTTCGTTTGTACAAACTTGACATTGTTAAGCTAACATTTATCAAGATCGATCTTTTGAGTAAACTCATGCCTTTGTCCAGTTTCACATCAAAACCCTAGCTCATGCCATCTCAAACCCCTAATGCCCTCTAACTTGCAAATTGGCAAACTTTTTGCATCTTGACAATCCTAGCAACTTTGCGAGTTTGACACAACCAAGTCCTTAAATTCGTCCACTCTCACAAGCAAGGGCGAACAGCTACTAAACCTATCAAGCTAAACACTAAGCAAAGCAAAAAAAAAAAAATGGGAGTCCCCATTTGCAATGGGGCAATGTGTGAAAACGTCACAAAAGGTGGTAGACCACATAATAATGATTTTTAGAAGAAGCTTAGCAAGCTAACCATTCCCTAGAATGATAGGTCTGGGAAAACTACAACTAGAGCATTACTTCAGAAGCTAGATACTTATTTTCACCTCAACCCCATGGCAGAAGATGAAGCTATTAAGTATGCAACTATTCACTTAGATGGTAGTGCTCATGAGTGGTGGCATCATGGGGTGGTCACATAGGGTTGTGATCAATTTGATTCTTATTCAGAGTTCATTGAGAGGTTGATTGATAGATTTGATAAGGACCCAAAACTTCACTTTAAGGAGTTGGCACAACTTAAGCAGTCGGTTATGTTGATTCATACATTGCTGATATCTAGAAGCTATCAGTTTTGGTAACTAACATTTCAGAGAGGAGACTGATTGTACTATTTATGGATGGATTATCAAATTTGTTGAGAGTATAGATTAAGGCAATTAGCCCACCCACACGATAGGAGGCCATCAAAATGGCTAGAGACTTAAATGCAAAAAGTAAATTCCAAACAAAAGGATTCACACATAAAAAGGATACAAATAAGTAACCTTTTCAGAAGCATTGGCCCAAAAAGGACAAAATGGATGATGAGGCTTGAAAGGAGTTGTCTATTTAAGATGAGCAAGAACTCATTTGAGCGAATGAAGACCAATTTATTTTTATGCACTTTTTGACTTTGTTTACTCGAGTAGGGTAATGCTACTTACATACAGAATAGACAGGATGTACTGCGGAACATAGAATACCAAGTACAACTATAACTTCAGGAGGCATCCTCTTCATTCTATAGAAGACATCCCAGGAGCATACTCCATGCCATGAAGTGCAATGAGCACTTGGCCATGCCTCCTAACCATCATGAGTCACGATGAGTGCCATGTTGCCAACATAGCTGTGGTCTCCACAATGGGTCATCCTTAAGATACGAAGCAACGAAGGAGCTCCCCCTCGCAATCCATTTGCATGAATGCAAGGATCTTTTCAGCTTTAGTGACCACTAAAGGGGCAAAACCAATATCCAATCTACAAGACAACTCTACAACTTCATGCATAACCAAGGTCATATCCTCCAACTCTGCCATGTATCTCTACACCATGCCAAACACATCATGGGGGTCTAGTCTAGAAATTTGTATACGCATCCCCTTACTCTCGTCCTCACTGGAGGAGTCAACTGAACCCTCGCCTTTTGGAGTCACGACCTTTTCAGGCCAAGAAGTGGTAGCACCCTTCTTGTGCAACTCTTGAGGCTCACTTGACTAATTAGCCATGGCCTCAGTGGATGCCTCTATGACGAGAACTGCCTCTACTACTGGTATACCCTACTCTGCTTCCCCTACAAGTGCTAACTTTTCTACAACTCTTGTGTCAACTGCAAGCTACTCTACTTCACCTGCTTCAACTTCAACTACTAGGTGCTCTATTTCCCCTACCTCAACTACTAGAGAATACAAGTTCTCGTCCAATGAACTTGATGGTGGCAGTGGTGGGGGGCCTAGTGACACTTTGATTGCTTAGCCAGCTATCCACCCCGGTTGCTCCAGCTCCTTCCTCAGAACCTAATGGTGTCATTTCAGCAGCAACTATCAATGGAGCAGCAATATCAATGAGGCAACAATTGGCATCACGTCGACGACAACTGCTATTGGTGTCATGACTAGTGCCACTTTGGCAACAATGGCTACTGGTGTCATTACTAAAACTCCTTCAGCATGTGAAGAAACTCCCATTGGCAAGAGTGTCGAGAGTGTGGCAGATGAGAGTATGACAAGTGAGAATGTGATTCCCACAACAAGAGTCCTAGTTGAAGGCATTTCTAGGGGTTGTGTATTCAATAGATGACAATACTGCAATAGCTGAACACTTGCCACAATCTTCCTAGCGCTTCCTTTTCCTTAGTGGTTGCATTGTTGGTGGAACGACCTCCTCCCCAGCCACCTGAACTCCCAAATTAGCCCAATAGAATATTGTTGGCCACCCTAGTTCCAACTGTCTGATAGGCTATAGTCTCCCTCATTTGTCCGGATGCACCTGCCAATGAATCGCATCCAGAAGTAACCCAATGGCATGTTGGGTCATGTAAAAGGCTTTGTGCCCTAAACTCAGAAAGTCATGGATTTTCTCAAACAGCCCTCTTACCCAATTATAAACTTTTCCCACACTAAGTTGAATCATAAAATCAATCATCCAAAAGGCAACATCGAAAGCATGACTAGCACCTATCAATCGACACTTGAGGAGGTCCAATAAGCACTTCCACTCTATCGTGGCCAAAAAGTTATTCTTGAGTCCTCTATTTCCCCTTGAGCCCCATATGCCATCACACTCCTATGTCAAATCTTGCTTGAACACTCGCTTGATGAGTGCCTCTTTGTGTTGTGGGCTCACCTTGGTGGATTTCCCCATGTAGCTCTGCATTGAAGGTTGTAACGTCGTAAATTGCACCCCATGCAATTCCACGTCACATAAGCGCCTTCGCTTTAAGCTGATTGGAATCATTCATTGCTTGTTGATCCTTTTGTCCATGTGGATTGCCTTGTCAGCTTAGAATTTGGCTTCCTATCGAACAAGACGACCGATTGACCAATGGACTCTAGCGCCCCACAGAGATGTTCGTGCACCGCAGTGGCGTCCTGCAAATAAGTCAATCTGCAGGTGGTCGTTTGAGCGTTACGCCTACACCCAAAAGAGTTCATAACACCTTTGTCTACGGCCACCAACATTGAGTTTCTTCTTGGGGTCTATATCTCATGCATTTTGGGATGTTTTGGGGACTTCTTGATCATTTGACGAATTTCCAAGCTCTTGCCATATCTTCTACTTGCCATCACTGGAACTAGAACTTGTGCTCTCAATAATGAATAATGACCTTTCAAAACTACGTGGACTTTATTTGTTGTAATTATTTTCACCCAACAACCGTCCATACGGCCTAAATTTTATCCCCTTGTCTCGCCTGGCAGCTTCTTCTTTTCTCACATTTGAGTCATTAGATTCTTCACTATATGGTCTATCAACTTTTCTCACATACAAGTTGATAAATTCCCATCATACGACCAATCTTGTTCCCTTGGTTTGATGATTTCTCCACCGCATGGCCTACTGACATCTTGTTTTCTCCCACGCTAGATCCCTCATTTATCATACATCTCATTTTCTATATTGGACAGCCTTCTCAATTCCCTCCCATACTACCACAAATGCTTCTCGTATGGCCTCCTTAGTTCATGCTCATTTCGTACGCAATCAATTCTCTATCGTACATTTTGGTACAACTTCAACTGGATCCAGTACAAACTATGTTGTTTGTCGTGTATTTTGATGTCATATGAGGGTCTTTGTTTGTCATACAGCATCCCTCCTTCGACATACAATGGCTTTGTGCCATACGGTATCCTAGCTTTGCCATATAGTGTCTTGGCGACGTGCAGTGATTTCTTCAACTTTCCTGTTATAAATTGTCGAGCTTCTCTCATCCAAACCTTTCTCTTCGACCTCTTCGGCAAAACAATTCAACCATATGCCAAGATATAAGTGCCTTTGCTTACTAAGTTTTGCCACTTATCTTTATTTTTTCCTTCCTATTTTATTTTTTCAATTTTCCTTTATTTAAAGGTCTTTATTTGGATTTTACCTCCCTTTGCCACTTTAAAACATATTTTAATTTTTGTGTGCCAATTATTTCTTTAACAATCCCAATAATAATCTTTATTTCTTGCATTTCCATACCATTTGCCAATTTCAACATTTTAATAAACATTATTTTTCTCTACCATTTACTAATTCTTTTTTTTTTAAATTTTAATTTTTTCAAGCTTATTGCTCCATGAAAATGTTCTCTTCGATTTTTTTATTTTTTATTTTTGCAAAATTCCACTTGTTTCCTTCGCTTTTATTTTTTGTATTATGTTCTTTCCATTGTCCTCATTACCAATCTTTCTCTTTGTGTTCTTCTATACCCATCTAATGATCTGACTTTTACCTGAGAGGCACACCACCACCAACACGTGTTTGGCAATGTCTTGTAACAGTCATTTGCAAAGTATCAACATATTTCGAATCAAAACTCTTATAACCAACGGAGCAAGCCCCATAGCATCCATCGACATATCGCCCTTCTTACTGTTGGTACCATGTCGCTTCTACATTATTATCTCTGTTGGCCTAGCTGGATTTGGTATGACTCGCCAGAGTGAGTTTGATGTTGGTAGTGGCAAAGGTTCAATATTATTGTTATCACAAAAGCTTGCACCCTTGCTGAGCTACCAACTCAGCAACCTTGTGAAACATGGAAACAACCCCGAAGTGTGGGACCTTGCGCAAGGGGGTTGAATCTCCGAAGAAGGCCGGCTTCCTTTTCAATCCAGGTGCAGGTGTTGAACCAACTCAACACTTCAAAACTTACTCCTAAGCTTATCCTAACAACTTGCAGAGGTAAAGGGAAGAGAGAAATGCTTAAAATAAAAGGGGGTGATGCACCAAGAAGAGGTTGTTTCTCGAAATGACACAAAGAATCAACTGAAATACCCAGTAGATGCACAAACTTCAGCTATATGAGTGACCCCAACGCATGTATGGAGGCTAGAATTTGTTGAATGTCAAAGGGGAGGAGATTTCCCACAAGTCACACTCAGAAACAAGTAAACACGGCATATATGAGAGAAGAGCCACAAAACATACACCTATGATGAAGGTAAGGAAACATACACAACATACATAAGTTGAAGGAAGGCAAGAATGGTGATTTCAATTCATTATAAGGCTAATGGTCAAACTTACAGTTGCAGAAATGCAAGATAAATACAAGAGAAGTTAAAGAGAATAGATTAGCTCAAGCCAACAGGGAGAGAACTCTTTAAAATGAGGCTTAATAGCCTTTATATAGAAAATTGGTTACAAGAGTGATCATGACCTCTGTGTGTGCAGGGAAATGTCAGTCTGGGAGTGTAGGGAAGTGCATGCACTTGACTTATGTACATGCAAGCAACCTGGCCATACCCTGAAAATGCAACCCTGAGAAGAGTGGATTGACTGACCTTCCAAAGTCAGAGCATGCAGACATGACATAAGATACCACAACAAGCATGGCCTTGTACCTCTCTTGATGGAAATCCTGCCAAAAACATTAAATGCACCCTTGTGGTTCCACAAAAGAAGGTGCATAAGTCACAAAAGTCGTCAGGGCATTTAAAGATTTGAGTGTTGATTACGCCATCCAGAAGTGTTGCAAGCTGGAAGGAAGCCCGAGGACTTCGGAAACTCGGGTTCCCGAAGTGGGGAAGACAAGGAAGGAACTTCAGAACCTCGGGGTTCCGGAATTCCGAGGAAGGGGGAGACAACCTCGGAACCTCGGGGTTCCGGAGTTCCGGGAAAGGGAAGAAGAGACTAAGGAAAAGGAAAAGGGGAGACCTAGCAAAGGAACTTCGCAACCTCGGGGTTCTGGAGTTCCAGGGAATTGAAAAAGGGCTAAGGAAGGAACTTCGGAAACTTGGAGTTCCAGAGTTCCGGAGAAGACGGAAAGGCAGCAAGGAAGGGACTTCGAACCTCAGGGTTCCGGAGTTCCGGAGAACAGAGAAAAGGCAAGGAGGGAAGGAACTTTGGAACCTCAGGGTTCTAGAGTTCCGAAGAAGGCAAGGGAAAGGAACTTTGGAACCTTGGGGTTCCGGAGTTCCGAGGAACTAAAGAGGAGGAAGGAAAGGGAGGAACTTTGGAACCTCGGGGTTCTGGAGTTCCAGGGAAGGGAAAAAAGCTAAGGAAAGGAACTTCGGAACCTTGAGGTTCCAGAGTTTTGAGGAAGGGAAGAAGGCTAAGGAGGGAACTTCGAGACCTCGGGGTTTCGGAGTTCCGGGGAACTTCCTCCAAACGAGACAACACTTCACACTTCATAATTCTATTGCTTTTCTCCTTGATCAACTGGGGCAGCACTGGTCCATGGATCATATCTCTGATCGGTTCTCACTGATGGACCAAGGGTGTCATAAAATGACAACAATTATTTTCCATGCAATATTTGATGATATCTTCATTATGCCCATCCCACTCACAAATGAACCAGTCATCCGCCTTTATGATTGTTTTTAAACATGGGCCAATCTTCTCCCCCTATTCATCCAAATCAATCTCCTCTTCAAGGTCCTATTATGTTCTTTCCATTGTCCTTGTTACCAATCTTTCTCTTTGTTCTTCTATACCCATCTAACGATCTGACTTTTAACTCAAAGGCATACCACCACCAACACATGTTTGGCAATGTCTTGTACCAATCATTTTCACAAGTATCAACATATTCCAAATCAAAAATCTTATAACCAACGAGGCAAACCCCATAGCATCCATCGACATTGCCCTTCTTATTGTTGGTACTGGGTCACTTCTATGTCATTAATCTCCGTTGGCCCAACTGGATTTGGTATGACTCGCCAGAGTGAGTTTGATGTTGGTAATGGTAAGAGGTTAAATATTATTTTCCATGCAATATTTGATGATATCTTCATTCCATCCCACTCACAAATGAACCAGTCGTCCACCTTCATGATTGCTTTTAAACATGGGCCAATTTTCTACCCCTATTCATGCAGATCAATCTCCTCTTCAAGGTCCTATTCTGGTTTCGCATCTTTTGTGGCTTGGTCCTCTCTTTTTCTAAGCTTCTTTGACTATGTAAGATGCTAGGTATCCTTGGCACATGCCTTCATAAGGTGCAATCCATCTCTAATAGCCAACCATACGTCTCCATAATGCGGGTGTGCCAAAAAAAGCATTTGTTAGATGTTAGTGAATTCGTGGCACCACAACGCCTTCAACGTGCTTCCTCACCAATTATTCCTCGACCAATTTCTTGTCACTTGCCTCTGCCCAATCTTCTTTTGGTACAACCCTTTGTTTTGTTATCACCGAATCTTCCTCTGATACCTCATCCCTTCATAATGTCCATCCTCTTGTTGCGTATCCCAACATAATGATTCCCACGATCAGTCCTCTTCTCTCCTAAAAAACCTTGAGAGCTTTGATCCATTGATGGGGTCTAGTATGGCTGTATCATCCAAGGTTGCCAACTTGACTACATTCTTGCCAACCTCCCTAATTTTATAGGGACCCAGCCACCAAACTTCTAACTTCTCAGGCTTGATTCCGTTACGACTATTATATTTCAGCACCAACTGCCCTAGCCGGAAGTTCATTTACCGAAGGTGTTTGTCGTGCCAAAACTTTCGTCAATGTTGCATGGTCTTAGTGGCCCACTGTGCCATTATCCTTTGCTTGTCCAACTTGTTGAGAGCGAAGAGTTGTTCCTTCAAGCTCTTAGTGTCGCCAAGCCAGTTCTCCACAAAAATTCTCAAGCTCAAAACCATGTATTCGATGGGGACCACTTCTTCCTGCACATATATCAATTGGAATGATGTGTGACCCATTGTCACCTTGTAGGTAGGCCCATAGAATGGCTGGCGGTCTTTCTTTCCAATCCTCATCCTCGACCCTGCACAATTTGTAAATGATGGAGACCAAGTACCTTGTTTGTTGACTCTGCCTGGCCATTTGTAAGGAGCAAGTAGCTGAGGTGGCACCCAGTCATCACCAACTCACCTTCACACATCATTCCAAGTCAAGGCATCCAGATTCAATGCACATAACTCATCCATCAAGGAGGATAACTACCACATGTGGAGGCACAAAGTTCGATGTACCTAACCTCATCATTCATTCGTCAATCATTCAAGGATGGGCATGTGTCCTAAAAATGTAATTTTATCATTGGTATAGCATTAAATGCTATGTAATGGGTGTAACCAACCCTACTTAGGGTTTTCATCTTGTAATCTCGACAAGATGAGTTGTGGGTGAGAACAAGAGGAAGGGCAAGTCTTCATCAATCAATTGTTCAATTTATTTGTCAAGCATTCAAGGTAAGCCATGGGCCTCTTCTTCCTTTAACGACTACATTATCCATTCGTCTATTGTCCCAAATTTCTAGTTCTTCTACTACCAAGAGTGAACTGTGGGTGAGAGCAAGAGGTGTTAGCTTCAGATTTGTCATTGATGTCTACAGTAGTCCTTGCTGTCAGAAAGATCAATTTGCAGATTGTTGGTTTCAGAATTATTTGCTGATAAAATGAAGCTCTGATATATTGATACATAATGAAGATTGAAATACTGGTATTCATAATGGTTGTTTGGTTTTTGGATATGCACAGTATACGTTTACATACCTGAGCATTGTATAGTGATTGGATCTGCACAGCAAGTTCAATCTGCTATTGGTTTTTCTCAGTTATCTTTCCTGTTTGCAGCGATATTATCATCATATCAAATTTCCTCCTAATTTGTTAAAGGGTCTTTCCAGACGTTATAAAGAGAAGCTTTATAACCACATTATTTCTATCGGGTTTTAGTTAAGGATGATTGATTCGATTAATGTTTGTAAGCAGTTTGGGGTGGTTATGTTTTAAGTAACTTAATTATATTTGCTCTCTCTTTTGTTCGATTAGAACTAAAATGAATTTAGTTTGGAAGAAACTAATTGTCAGTTGTTAGTTGACAACTGTCAACTAATCTCAAATCGGTGATAACTAATAACCAAATTGCAACCGATTAGATGAGTGTTTTTATAAAAACTTGTGGCATTTGGAGAAAAGTGTGATGGAATTTAACGAAGAAAAATGATATTGTGATCAACATATTTTGAGATACACAAGTTATATCTGAAGTTTGATGATGATACAAGTTTTGTATTATGGAGACAAAAGATTATTCACAGATGAATGTTTCAGAAATATTGTGCAACCTGTGTTCGAATCAATCCACTACAAATTCAGATTAACATTGCAGGTGATAAGGAAACATATTCTTTGTCTCAGATCTATGTGTTTGTTAATTTTCAGAATAAAGATATTTTCAGGTTGAACAGGTTAGATAACTTCTGGAAAGGATTGAATCTGTTAATGTTTGTTCTGAGAGTCATTTGCAGATTACAGATTGGTGTTCTGAGGATTATTTGCAGATTACAGATTGACGTTCTGGGAATTATTTGCATGCTTTGCACTATTCACAGTAATATGCAGATTGCAGATACTAAGACATTTGATGTTGGATATTTTATTTGTCACTGAAGTTTGTTTCTACTTTACAGAAAATATTTCTTTTACACTGTCAAAATAAATATATCTGAACTGTATCAAATCTATTATACAATTGGATTATGTTTGAGAATTAAATTGGAGGGCTGGTGTCTTTGTAAGATCTTTTTGTTGGATTTGATATCTGAGTTGGTACTCAGATCAGTCAATTGTAACAGCAGATGAGTTGGTGCTCAAAAGAGTTCAGTGATTTTATTGGGTTGGTGCCCAAAGACTGACTGGATTGGTGTCCAAAGGATTGTAATTTTTCAACTGTGAGGCCAGATTAGGACAGTAGATCCTAGTGGCATTTCTCACCGTGGTTTTCCCACATTGGGTTTCCACGTAAAAATCTTGTGTTGAATATTTTTGTGGTTACATCTTTTTCAGTTTCAGTTTGCTATATCTTTCATATTTCAGTTTGCAACTGATAAAAATTTTTATTTAAAGATATTAAAGATCTTAGTCTACTACTGATTCACCCCCCCTCTCAGTAGTAGGTAAGTGTTCTACAAGAGGAAGGGCAAGTCCTCATCAATCAAATGTTCAACTTATTCATAAAGTATTCAAGGTAAGCCATGGGCCTCTTCCTTTAACAACTACATTATCCATTTGTCTATTGTCCCAAGTTTCTAGTTTGTCTATTAAGCAAGAGTAAACTGTGGGTGAGAACAAGAGGAAGGGAAGTCTTCATTGTTCAACTTATTCATCAAGCATTCAAGGTAAGCCATGGGCCTCCTCCTTTAACAACTACATTATAAATTCATCTATTGTCCCAAGTTTCCAGTTCTTCTATTGCCAAGAGGAACTAATCTACTTATAGCTTCATCAACTCTATTAACAAGTACAAGCTTGCCTCTAGGAGGGTGGTGAAGCTTGTAGTTGTACATTATAGATTGTGTCTCATTGATCACAACATCCTTAAATACAAGGAGAATCCAGCAGCCCAATGGGATATAGTCTGTGCCAAAAGGATGTTGAATTTCTATTGGTTGAATTTGAAATTGGTTGGCTGGCTACAGCTAAACCTAATTAGGGTTTTAATCTTAGCCTTCCATTTCAGGGCAATGTTGGCCCTCTATTTTATTTTGGAACTCTATAGCCAGCTAACCCTAATTAGGGTTTTAATCTTAGCCTTCCATTTCAGGGCAATGTTGGCCCTCTATTTTATTTTGGAACTCTATAGCCAGCTAACCCTAATTAGGGTTTTAATCTTAGCCTTCCATTTCAGGGCAATGTTGGCCCTCTATTTTATTTTGGAACTCTATATAAGCTGCCATTTTTTATTTTGTAATAGGAGAGACTTGAACAATTGTTGCCATTTTGCTACTGGATTAATAAAGACATTGAAGTGTGGTGTTTTCTATTCAATCTTTGGAGCATTTACATGGATATTCATCTTCTCAATTCAAATTTGAAATTTATTTTAATCATCTTAGTTGAATGATAGAACGTTGTATATGATTTATGGTGAAACTCATATATCCATACTACCAGCAATTTGCTGATTGTAAATTTTCCTTGTGTGGTCAACTGGAATTCTTGAATGAGCTTAAGTTCAATTATTATTCAATCATTGATATGCATTCGAATGATGGTGTCTATGTTTGATTGTAATTTGTTTGGAGCATTTGCATGGATACTCATAATTTATTTAATTCATCTTAGTTGAATGACAGAACGTTGTGTATGATTTATGGTGAAACTCATACATCCATACCACTAGCAATTTGCTGATTGTAAATTTGCCTTGTGTGGTCAACTGGAATTCTTGAATAAGCTTAAGTTCAATTATTATTCAATCATTGATATGCATTCAAATGATGGTGTCTATGTTTGATTATAATTTAAAACTTATTCAATTTCCTTACAAGATTGCATTAGCCTTTGTGGAGTTGTTCTTGTATGTCAAAGCAAAGACTAGTAGAGTTTCATCAACCGTCATCCTTCATCCTTGCATTCTTAGGCATAGATTAGTATTTCTCAACCTTTCAACTTTTGCATTTTTTTATCAAACATCTAGAAGTAGTAGCAAGTCGGAGAGCTATATTGCATATCATTGGAAAAGTATTCCTTGAAACCAAATTGATAACTTCTCAGGAAGCATATACGTAAGGCTCCTTGGATTACCAGCAATCACATCAACAAATTGAGCTATCTACACGTCAAGACTTGACTATAGAAACCTTGGAGTCGTCTTGGTTGATCATATCACTTAGCATCCAATAGATTTTGATCAAGAGAGGATAGAATACTTTTGGTATTTTATTTTGTGTTCGATTGTGCTAAAAATAGGGTGCAGATGATAGAGCATATAGGGGAAAACTTGCTTGTAGTTCCATCAAGAACTGCAAGCACGTTGCCTAAAGTCAAGAAATTCAAGTCTTCACTATACATGACCTAAAGAGGTGAAAATCATGAGAATTTGCCTAAGTAAAATCCAACTCCCTCATTTCTTGTGTAAACTTATGCAAGGCCATGCTTCCTATACGCCCAAGGCAAAGGGGTAGCTTCATGTTAGGTAATGCAAGTAAACCCATTAGGTGTGTGCCCCTTCCTTCCATGATTTGTTTTGAACTTGCAAGTCTACCTTCCAAATGCACCCACTTCTCTTTGAGCACAACAAGCATCTAAATCCCGATGTGCATATGCATGTCTAAATCCCGCCCTCTTTGTAGTGCAAGGACACCCCTAATATGCGCTCTAGGTGTGGTGAGAAATCAGAGATAAAATTTGATTAAGTAAAATTTGACCCCCCTTGGGCGTGTATGAATTTATGCAAGGACCCCTTCCAAATCCGCCATGCAATGGAGGGTCTCAAACCCACTAGCAAGATCATCATCATGATGCACTCTAGAGGAGAGAGTGGGAGGAATACAAGTTGGTTAAGTGTAACCCCAAGGAGGAGGGAATCGTTCACCATCATAAAGACCTTCAAAGTGTGCTTCAAGACCACATGGTGCATATAACTTAGTAAAATCTGCTCCATCCAATTGTGCAAGGTAGGGTGCTAAATGCGCTCTAGGGAAAGGTAGCCTCCTTTATGTACTCATAATTATGCAATCCTTGATCTTATTTGCGCTCAGCAAGGATGAAGAATCGTACTTCCACACCTGAAAATCAGACTCTACAACATCATAATCAAGCCTTGGAAGATAGAGGATCACACCTAAAGCATGAAATCAGTTTATAATCCTAAAACTCAGGTCTAATTCACATTTACAGAGCAGATTAATGATTGAATTTGATGTTGTCTCATTGAAGGGGAGCGCTCAGCACTTATTACATTTGTTTTCGTTTGCTAGCTGACTTGTCTTTGAAGCTCACTCATGTGTCACTTTGTGCAAGCACGCTTCTGATATGCGCTCAAGACTTGCAAGGTGTTCATGTCTATCTCTCACCTGCACTTAAAGGTTAAGTATATAATAATTTAATGTTGGTAAATGATCTCCAAGGTTTGTGCAAAGGCAGGTCTGTTATGTGCTCCATCTTTGTGCATACATAGGCACCAAATCCGCTCCACTTCCTTTGTGCACCTGAGCTTCCCATATGCCCTCATGTTTTTGCAAGGTAAGACCCCAAGTGCGCTCTCTCAATTTTGTACCTAAGACACCTCCAAATGCGCTCTTGCATAGGATGTGGTGCAAACAGGGTTCATAAACCTGTGCGCATGTACACCTCATATATGCTCATTTCTATACACAAGTCCCTTTCAAATGCGCTTTGCAAGCTTAACTCGCATATGCACTATAGAGGGAAGGAACTTCTTAAATTCTTAAGTGATAAAACCTTCAAGGAAAGATCAATTTTGTGCAACAGAAAGTAGAAATCCAGCCACATCAAGCTCTTGTGCAGATGAACCCTAGAAATGTGCTCAAGGAGGGAGAACGGGAAGAATTTTGAGTCCAGGTTTTGTGCATAACAACATGCTAAAACCGCTCTGCACGGAAGACATCCAAATGCGCTCCAATAACCTTATACATCAAACCCTTTCATATGTGCTCAGATCTAGACAACAAAACTCAGACCTTGAAGGGGCTAGAAGCTTAGAATTCTGACCTAGAAGCATGACTCAGACCTTCGAACTCAGAAACCAGGTCCTAATACATGAAAATCAGACCTAAGTCGTGAGGATTGGAAGTCAAACCATAGAGCTTAAACTCAGACTCAATCTTAATATGCAATCAAAGGAAATCAATGCATGCTAAAGCCATGCATCTCGATACCTCAAATGCGCTCTATATGGAGTTGTATAGGGCTTAAAGGTTTGAAAGTTATATGTGAAGATTTAATGTTATTTAATGTTTTAGTTCATGATTTGATTGTTTTGTAGGATCAAGGCTTGGAACAAGGGCAATGCAAGAAAGAGAATTAAGACATTCAAAGGAGGGTAGCATCAAGATCTACAACATTATGGAGAAGATCTCAAGGCGTCAAAGATAGAGAAATCACACTTACACATGCAAGGAGGAGATCAGCATCAACATGAAGGACTTAAGCAAGGGTAATTTCACCACGTGAAAAGATGATCAAGATAAGTTGCACAATGGAGATGGACTTGAATTTCCTTCGGAAATCCAAGATCCAAAGGGATGATACTTCAAGGGTGACTCGTCTATATAGGGAAGGATCAATGACGGATTCTACATCAAGATAGGCCATATGAAGGGCATCAGTTACACATGCAGGTACCCCACATGATGGTGAGGAATTCAAGACTAAGCGAGAATCAATGTAGGCTTTAAATAGCAAATACTACATAGGTGCAAGGTTCTTAAGCAAAAAAGATAAACTTGCACATGGTGATCAAGCCTAAGTATCACAACATCAAGACAATCATCATTAAGCATCATAGGCGTTATCACATTTTAAAGACCAAGGAATCAAGAGGTAGGATGTTCAAGGTGCAATGCTAAATAAGCTCAGGGACAAAATTTCCAAGTTAGAAGGTTGAAATCGTGCATGCGTGATCAAGCAGATAGATTCAAAAGAGTTAAGCAAAGTTAGATACTTGACCACTTAGATGATACAATTTGGGAATAAGTCCCATCATCTACATGGTGTAAGTTGAGGTGGCACCTAGTTATCATCAACCCAATCAAATTCTTCCAAGTCAGCACGTCTAAATACATTGAACCTAACTCATCCACAAGTGGAGCAAGTGACACATTGCACTTCATCCAATATTGTTTCACATACCTAACCTATTTTCTCATTGGTTAGAATTCAAAGGACATGTGTCCAGTGTATTGTAATTTTATCATTGGCCAAGAAGGAGTTTGTTGTAACAAAACCTATTTAGGGTTTTATTAATAAATCTCGGGTGTTGATCTTGAGTCAATCTAAGTCTTTGAAATGTAATGGGACCTCTATATAATGCTCAATCTTTTCAATTTAAAGATTAATGGTTGATAGATCGTTAGTAGTTCTTAGTTAGTAGTTAGAAGTAGCAGTAGAGTAGGAGGAGGAAGCTTGAAATTGTTGCCAAGTTATGTTGAAATCAATTCAATACTTTCATTTAAGTTATGGTGGATGTATGTGTTGTGTTTCTACATTTTGCTGGTTCCTTGTTACTTCTCAAGATTAATTAGAGTTCATTGATCATGGTGGATGCTTAAGAAGATATTGTGATGAATTTTTTGGTTCACGCTTTTGTGGTTTGCTGATTGTAAGCTACAACGTAAAGTTAGCCTAAGCCTAATCATTTTGCTAAGTTCGATTGTGGATACTTGTTCAAGTTGCACCAACATTGGGTATTTGAGTGATGTATTTGTAATGTGAAAATCTTCCGTTTCCTTAGAAGATTGCATCAATCTTGTGTAGTTGTTAACATCATGACGAAGCAGCGCTTGATTTGATGGAATTTGTCTATCTAAGTATCATCCATTGTCATCATTATTCTTAGGATTAGATTAGACCCCTTAACCCTCTCCTTTTGCCTTTTATTTTCCAAAGTTGGAGTCTATGTTCCAACAGAGTTCATAAACGTAAGTCCCCTTGTGATTCCAGCAATATCACATCATATTCACCAATTATATCCTGAGATTAAAGTTGATGGTTTGCATTATAAGCCTTGGAGTCATCTCACTTGATCATATTATTTAGCATGTGAGGTTTCTTTGTTCAAGAGAGGATAGAATACTTAGTATTTTATTATGTGTTTGAGAAGTCCTAAAAAACACATCAACAGGATTGTTATTCCTTATACATTTTTATAACTAATTTTCAGATATTATATATTTCATATTTGCACTGTTGACCCACGCTGCCCCCAAACCTAGACACTTGATCCACCCATCCATGAAACCCATTCCCCCCATTTTCCAATTCTTGAATCAACACCAATTCTTACTGATGAGACTAAATATCAGAGACAGAAAACCACAAACTTATTCAATGGATGAATATTTACATAAAATGTAAAAAATGATGAGCTTTTAATATTTGCTTCATTGTTTTATCATTAAAAGCATTGAAATTTTCCAAAACAACAGAAAAAACTTACTTCTTGCAACTCTAAAACCGCATTATCAATGCCTGCAACATCTTTAAACATAACTCCAGTTGTTCCCTGGAAAAGTAAAAGTTATATATGTGACTAAATGACATACCTACCAAATTCATTGCATTTGTCTAAAACAAAATCACAAGAAATCGAAAGCATAGATTCCCCATCCTAATTTCACAAATAATATGAAATAACTTACCTCTACCCGGGCTTGAGGTTTAGATTGTGCAAACTCGAGAGCTGTCCATATATCCTGCAGGAAGGTAATGGTAACCGGTGATATTTTGTTTGCTTAATGACAAAATTTTGTCAATCAGATAAAAAGATTGAATGAAAAACCATACTACATAAGCATCCAGCTATATTTAGAAACAAAAATGGAAAAGCTTACCCAATTCTTCATGTCCCTTGGCCTCCTAATAAGAGTGAATCTTATGATAGCAGTCATGGCTGCAACAACAAATATCATAATTCCTGCTGTCTGCATCATTGACTTAAAATCACTTGTAAAAATGTAACTAACAACAGCAAACAGACGCTTAAGTCCCAAAAACAAAATGTACAAGGGTGTTTGCAAAACTCTTCCAAGAATACTGGCAACAAACACCACTACAGAAATTACAAGTGGAAGTATAGTATATATAGAAAGAACAGCCACAAGGCTTGTGACTGAATAAACCATTGCTGATAGAAGGCCTCCTGCTGCAAAGGCAAAAGCAGTTATCACACTTGTTAACATAGTGAGTTCAACCATCAGTCTGCTTGAGATAGAGGATCCCACAGGATGAGGCATTGCAGGGGGAGGCACTACATAAGGCTGCAAATCATAAACAAAACAATAAGAACATGAAATTAAAGTAATAGTTGAAAATAAAAATCATACAGAAAATAACATACATGACTATTGTTCATCCAGTATTGACTGATACATTCAGATCCTAAAAGTCTTCATCATTTACTTTGATCATACACCAACAGAAGAATGACAAATATAACCATAAGAGTGTGTATGGTAACACATAGGACTAGTTTGATTAAGCACATTCAACAAAGTATCAAAATTTATCAAGTAATAGAAATTTGAGTCAACGAGGTCCTTGGACCCACACAGCTCTTGCAAGGCAGTGTCTCCATGCAAACAAAAATAAGTATGGAACAGTATAGAAAAACAGTCTACAAAACCTGAAGTGATTAATTTTATTTCTTTGTCAATTACATTCTATGGCTTTGGAAGATCCACAGTATCTTGTCCTGATTGAACTTAGGCAATGCCTAATCAATCATTCATTGCACAAATGTGTCTGTTGACCCATTTTGTTCTCACACCATTTTACTTTATAGTTCTCCAGAAGATTCCCAGAGGATCTCTACCACTACTGGGAACAGATTAGTGACAATAACATTGTAATCAAGTGTCAGGAAGCTTGTCAAACTAAATAAGAAGTTGAGGCCGTCTTCTTCACTTCTAAGGTTGAGAGATTCATGGTAACCCTCCCAGGTGTAATCAAAGCAAATCCAGTGGAGATCAACACATAAACCATACAATGAAATCAGCCATCAGTTATACAAAGGAGAGACATAAAATCAATGGTATCCAAAAGACAGTTTCTCAAAAGGCTTCTACCAAAAGATAAGAAGGTAAAGATGGCACTCCCTACCAAATAGACTCAGTCCTTAGTCTAGAAAACAATGACCACACTGACAATGTTCTAAAGGTTCTGACAACATTTTAAATCAGGAAGCAGAGAGAATAAAATCAAGAAACAAATCACTGCAAAAAAATATTTTGCATGAGAAAAGTAGATAAGAATCCATCTATATAAAAATAAAAGAAAATTCATTTCATATAGTAATTTGTATTAGGTCTAACACACCTCAACACATGTTGGCAACCTTGATCTAATCATAAACCTTGAGTTATTTAGTTAACAAGAATTATTTCAACGTCATCAGCTATCAGCTTTACTTCTAATATTCTCTGCATATTGAGTGTACCAAGTCCAACAATATTTCCAACACTCCCACCTTAACCACATAAAAGTTGGTCCTTATAGAAAAACACTATATTTTTTATTTAAGTTTACTAAAGATACACATATCATTATATAAAGAAAATACCTACATGTATCTCAAGACTCAAACCATAGATAGGAAACTATAACTAAAGCAACCTAACATCAAATAAAAACTGCTTTCCAAACTGACTAGACATGAGCTTAAGAAAAGCAAGAAGTAAAAAATACACAAAAATGGCCATCCATTGGCGCTTCACAAAAGCAAAGTTAGTTACACTTTTGGATGCAAGGACATCTTCAATTACCTAACTAGTTAGACAGGAAATCCTTATGAGGACTCTTGAAATAGCAATATCATAATTTACTAGGAGCATAAAAATCTTAAGGGTCACAATTGATAATACCAAGTAACAACAGAACCCCCTTGTGCACATGGCTTCCACTTAGCATTTTTCATTTACCCTAAAAGCACCAATCCATATCAACCTCAATGATAAAGAACTAAATTACCGTATTCATGTGCCAAGATGCCAAATCCTGGTACTGTTTGAACCAGATTCAGGAAACAATCTGTCATGGCAGAGATCCATCAAAGTCTTTCAAAAAATTTAGATTATTATGATGGTGTTTCAGAACAAGGCTTTTCACATTAGAAATCTGCGAGGGGAGAATCATAGTTCTCGTGGAGATTATTGTTGTGGTAGTTCATTTGGTTATTTAATCTATGCCGTCTGGTTACCATCCAAATTGGAGTTTCTTTGGTTAACTCAGAAAAGAATAAAGAATACTTGAGGTTGCCCCTGGCAAAGGCATTCCAAGCCTCTGCTGCACTCTAACAAGTCTTAAAAATATAATATTTATATATTTATATTATAAGTACTATAATATTTTATTTTTAATATTTCTAGATTAAGAATATAATTATATATTATAATGTGATATTTACATTAATAGTTTATTATATATAATTATTAATAAAATATTATAATATTATATTTATAATGTTATTTAGCTGAACCACCTGGATGCATCCACAACCCCACCCCCCCCCTCCCAAAAAAAAAAACAAAAAAAAACCCCTACATTTCTGGGATGGGGACGTTTTCAAGACATGGGGACTTGGGGGAAACATCCCCCTACCACACGGCCACCTCCATCAGGGTGCTGCTGGGATGCCAAGATGCCCGGGGGACTCATAGGAGTCCCTTGACCATCTCAAGGACACCCAAGTGTCTCCTATGGCTCCCAATCAGAAACTCCAAGTGAGAACAAAAGAAGGTGATATAATTGTGAAAATGACCCAGCTAGGAGCTCTGCCCCTTATCCCACTGGGGACTCTGCAGGGCACTACTCCTTGACCCCAAACCTCCACCCACCATTGTTATTGTTAATGCAATCATTACCATTTTTTTTATGTTTATTAGTGCAAATTTCACTTTGTGTGCCAAAGTTTCATTTCCAATTCTTATACTTATTCTTGACTTGCTACCAAAGTTCCAAAACTTTGCCCATCATTGTTAATATTCGATGCAATCATTGCCATGTTTTTAATGTTTAATAGTTTAAACATTACATAGTATGCCAAAGTTTCATTTGCAATTCTTATATGTATTCCTTGCACATCTTTTTATAACTAATTTTTCAAGTACTATGTGTATTTGTGCCATCTCCTCACCAACCTTGCTCCACCATTTGCCCATTGTCCCCAAACTTGGGACCTTGGTCCCCCATCAAGAAACTTCGTGCAACTGTGTTGTCTTATAGTTATATTATTTATATATTATATAAGTATATTTTATAACTAATTACTATTAGTATATTAATTTTATTAATCTTTTATAAGATTTATAGATATTTCTGTATATAAAAATAAAAAATACTAAGAAACATGTATGTTATTTATGCTGCAAATATGTATAGTAATGATTTTTGTATACTTTTTTGTACAGACAAATCCATATCAAATGCAACCCCAAAAAAATTGGCCAAACGCACAAACCCTAACCAAGAACCAAACCAAAACCAGTAACTTAGAAAGAGAAAGATATTGAACTGCTTCTTTATATCTTTCTTTTTTTTTAAGATCAGGAAGTCATTTGCTAAGTTTGCAAACACACGTAAATCTTCTAACACATACCAAAGGGAAACTCGTCCCTTATACTTAAAAACTAAAAGTCACCCACTAAATAGGACACCAAACCAAGAACCAAACCAAAACCAGTAACTTAGATAGAGAAAGATAATGAACTACTTCTTTTTATCTTTCTTTTTCTTTAAGATCAGGAAGCCATTTGCTAAGTTTGCAAACACATGTGAATCTTCTAACACATACCAAAGGGGAACTCTTCACTTATATTTCAAAAGTCATCCACTAAAAAGGAGACAAGGGAATGTTTTCTCACACTTTTGTTTCAAGGATATAAGAATGCAAAATCAATGGATTTACCTACCTTCAAAGAGAGAACTCAATTGCATTTGTTAAAACTCAGACCATAGTAACTAGATTCTGCACTCAGAAAAATAATCCTACCTACAAACTGAAATTTCAATCGAATCAGCAGACTTGAGTAGAATAACCTACAAGCACACAGTAATAAAAATACAAAAACAAATACTTGAAAAACTATCATTTATGCTTGTCTTCCAACATGTCGCTCCAAAATTCTGCATATCTACTGAAACCCTAATTTGTCATTCCTCCGCACTCTCTTTCAACAATACAATGGCTTCCTCGGTTTGGACACTGGCAAACAGCATAACATCCAAACTTTCATCCTCCTGAACCACTCCAATTCTGTCTTGCTCTTTCAAGGATGCCCTTATAAGCACGTGATCAAAGCATGGAAGGGTCAAGAGTAGTAGGAAAGCCAAGAAAAAAGCAGCAGCAGGTTTGGGTGCCTCACAGAACCAACATGTTGACTGTTTAAAGCCCAAGAAGCCTAATGTACTTGAGGCAGATTTGGGGTCTAATGGTCTGCAGTATGTGGATGTTAATTCACCTCCAATTAGCTATCAGCTTACAGCACCATAAGGTAGGTTTCCATCTTTGATTCCAAGTGAACGTTTAAAACATGCATTGATTTGTCACTTCCACAACTTCTAGCCAAATCTAGCAGAGATGAATGAAAAGATATTAAAATACTAGCAACCCCTATCGGAAAGTAAAATTTGCTTTGACCTTTGAGCTGAAGGTCTTTTTAAGTTCTTTCCAAGCTTCCCAAGGATAGAGCAACACTATTATAAAAAAGACCCTTGATTTGAGACAAATCATGCCTAGACATGAAGCCATGGTATCCAAATTCCAACCTTTTCACAAAAACATCATCTGATTTTCAGGATTGGGTGCGGTTACCAAATCTAACATTGCATTTAGAGGACCTTCGTGTCTTCACGACATCTGAAAATTTATTTTGGACCAACAACTTTGGAATACTCATCCTCCTCCACTCTTCATTCTTCCTTCACATTTGCATGGATTTTAATGGAAATGGATCTCTCACAACCCCAACCTGCTGAGATCAGAAACAAAGTTGGTTCCAAGATCTGGAAGGGATTACTTCTAGGTGCAAACATTGTTATGCTAAAGGACATAAGGTAAAGGATTGTTCAAAATTTTCTCCTTCTACAGACACTGTTGATCCATGAAAACAGGCCACCTGGCGGAATGAGGCTGACCTCAGCCATTAACACATTCTTCCTACTACAAAGGTTGGTGTTGAGGCCAAAGCCTCAGCAAAATCTGATTTATCTATTGATCTAACTCCCTGTGGTGAACTGGCAAAAGAAGCAACAGTAGGAAATAAACATGCCTCAAAACCATAGTTAAAAATTTAAATTGAGTATCCTACAACTACAGCCAATGCCAACAAGCATATCCAAGTCAACTGGAGAAAGAAAGCTACCAGCAAAGAAAAAATTGGCAAATGTCCAATATCTCTGCATTCCCATGACAAAATGGGAACATGTCATATTCCCATGTAGACAGCAGGGAATGATTAGAAACATTAAACAATACATGTACATAAATATATATATATATTCAATACATAAATTATTTGTACCACTTAAAATACATTTTATCTTAACTAGTAATGAAAGGATGCGTCCATTCCCAAGCCACCTCCGGAATAGACACCACGTTTCAAAGGGTTTCAAAGAGGTATAAAACCGCACCCCAAGGAAACACAAGAGAGGGAGTGACAAGGAGAGAAGGACAAGGAGAAGCATCCAACAGGTAACTTCGTTACTCAGTAATAATATTTATTTCAGTTTTCATAATTTATGATGCCTAGACAACCATGAGGATTGCCCGGGGAATGCATCAGTCAGCAAACGATGTAAAAGGGCTAGTCGCTGGTTCTTCCCAGCGATGAAGAACCAGCGCCTAGTAAGCATTCCTTCCCATCACCAGTAGGCTGGTACGTCCCTAGGCCAATCCGCTTAAATGTCGAAATGTTGAAGTATGTTTTGTGTCAGTTGTATTAAAACTGTTTTCATTCCTCATATAACAGTAATTAATATAATTTAACTAGTGACCCAGATTAATTGCTAAATCGGTTCCATGCCTAAAAATGTCTTGCCAAATGAACTAAGCACATCTATAATGTACGAAAGGGTAAAATGAACTTAATCTTCACGTTAGATAGGTAACCTGCAATATCAGGTTTAGAATGCTGCATTAAAATACACTTTAGTGATAGACAAAAGAATAAAAATAATTCATTCATTCTCAGACACAACTAATATGTAGAGAAAAGGAATACTAATTAATGATAGTCATGTTTTTGCAACTAGGCACAAATATAATGAATTAGTCCCTACAAATTTATATATAATGGATAAATGTTAACCAAGTAATATAGTCATGAATCTATGTTTTATGTATGCATTTGTTATCTTCCTGATATTCTCTGTTTGTCAGTACATTCAAGATAATGAGTGCAAGCCAAGGGTATGTTGGGCCCATCCTCAGGTGGCCCTATTAGCCCTAAGAGACGGGATGGGTTTGGATGGGTAGCCCAGCCAACCTGGAAAATCCTCAAAATCTAGAATGGGTCGTGTATGTATTTTGTGCTGCAATAATTATGCCACTGATCTAATATTACTGCTGACATAAAATAAAATATCTAAATGTTGCAGGAAACCGTAATTTCCTTTTGTGGCCCTAAATCCAACCTTCGGTGGATAGATCAGGCCCTAATTATCAGAAAGGCAAGGCAGGTACAGCAAAGGTTCATTACAGAACACAAGATCCACTAGCAAAATAAAACCTTTTCTTAGATCTTAATGAGATCCTTTATTTTCTGGGATCATTTTGGTCAATGTAATGCTTATGGATATGATGCACTTTTATTCTTTTTAGGGAGGGTGCAAACCCCACGATTTCTCTTTACCTTTAAAACAAACCTCTTATTTATTAATCTAGAACTGAATTACACTCAAACATTGATCTTCTTCTGTATTCTCTAGCTTTTTTATACTACTAAGCTATGCACCCGAGATCTCTTTTATAGACTAAGAGAATCTTCTAGGCTTGAAAACACAAAAAAAAAAACTAAAGCAAAAAGCTAAATAAAATAGACAACAAAGTACTTTATTATAGAAACAAAAACTACCTTTTTTCATGAATTTAGAATCCCACTAAACATTCACAAAGCTAGAAAAGCTAGAGGACTCTAATAACCTAGTAAAATAGGAATAGAAAGAGAGAAAAATAAAATTTAAAATTTTAAAATTTTAAAATAAAACTAAAACTAAAACTTAAAGTAGGATAAGAGCAGCCAAGCAGCACAATGGAAAGCTAAAACTTCCTCTTTGTGAGGTAAGTCTTCTGCATCAAACCTAGTTTCTCTCTTAATATTTCAAACTTCCTTTTCCAAAAGCTTTGTCAAAATGTCTGCAACCTAGTTTCTCTCTTAATATCATTATTTAAGTTTACTAAAGATACACATATCATTATATAAAGAAAATACCTACATGTATCTCAAGACTCAAACCATAGATAGGAAACTATAACTAAAGCAACCTAACATCAAATAAAAACTGCTTTCCAAACTGACTAGACATGAGCTTAAGAAAAGCAAGAAGTAAAAAATACACAAAAATGGCCATCCATTGGCGCTTCACAAAAGCAAAGTTAGTTACACTTTTGGATGCAAGGACATCTTCAATTACCTAACTAGTTAGACAGGAAATCCTTATGAGGACTCTTGAAATAGCAATATCATAATTTACTAGGAGCATAAAAATCTTAAGGGTCACAATTGATAATACCAAGTAACAACAGAACCCCCTTGTGCACATGGCTTCCACTTAGCATTTTTCATTTACCCTAAAAGCACCAATCCATATCAACCTCAATGATAAAGAACTAAATTACCGTATTCATGTGCCAAGATGCCAAATCCTGGTACTGTTTGAACCAGATTCAGGAAACAATCTGTCATGGCAGAGATCCATCAAAGTCTTTCAAAAAATTTAGATTATTATGATGGTGTTTCAGAACAAGGCTTTTCACATTAGAAATCTGCGAGGGGAGAATCATAGTTCTCGTGGAGATTATTGTTGTGGTAGTTCATTTGGTTATTTAATCTATGCCGTCTGGTTACCATCCAAATTGGAGTTTCTTTGGTTAACTCAGAAAAGAATAAAGAATACTTGAGGTTGCCCCTGGCAAAGGCATTCCAAGCCTCTGCTGCACTCTAACAAGTCTTAAAAATATAATATTTATATATTTATATTATAAGTACTATAATATTTTATTTTTAATATTTCTAGATTAAGAATATAATTATATATTATAATGTGATATTTACATTAATAGTTTATTATATATAATTATTAATAAAATATTATAATATTATATTTATAATGTTATTTAGCTGAACCACCTGGATGCATCCACAACCCCACCCCCCCCTCCCAAAAAAAAAAACAAAAAAAAACCCCTACATTTCTGGGATGGGGACGTTTTCAAGACATGGGGACTTGGGGGAAACATCCCCCTACCACACGGCCACCTCCATCAGGGTGCTGCTGGGATGCCAAGATGCCCGGGGGACTCATAGGAGTCCCTTGACCATCTCAAGGACACCCAAGTGTCTCCTATGGCTCCCAATCAGAAACTCCAAGTGAGAACAAAAGAAGGTGATATAATTGTGAAAATGACCCAGCTAGGAGCTCTGCCCCTTATCCCACTGGGGACTCTGCAGGGCACTACTCCTTGACCCCAAACCTCCACCCACCATTGTTATTGTTAATGCAATCATTACCATTTTTTTTATGTTTATTAGTGCAAATTTCACTTTGTGTGCCAAAGTTTCATTTCCAATTCTTATACTTATTCTTGACTTGCTACCAAAGTTCCAAAACTTTGCCCATCATTGTTAATATTCGATGCAATCATTGCCATGTTTTTAATGTTTAATAGTTTAAACATTACATAGTATGCCAAAGTTTCATTTGCAATTCTTATATGTATTCCTTGCACATCTTTTTATAACTAATTTTTCAAGTACTATGTGTATTTGTGCCATCTCCTCACCAACCTTGCTCCACCATTTGCCCATTGTCCCCAAACTTGGGACCTTGGTCCCCCATCAAGAAACTTCGTGCAACTGTGTTGTCTTATAGTTATATTATTTATATATTATATAAGTATATTTTATAACTAATTACTATTAGTATATTAATTTTATTAATCTTTTATAAGATTTATAGATATTTCTGTATATAAAAATAAAAAATACTAAGAAACATGTATGTTATTTATGCTGCAAATATGTATAGTAATGATTTTTGTATACTTTTTTGTACAGACAAATCCATATCAAATGCAACCCCAAAAAAATTGGCCAAACGCACAAACCCTAACCAAGAACCAAACCAAAACCAGTAACTTAGAAAGAGAAAGATATTGAACTGCTTCTTTATATCTTTCTTTTTTTTTAAGATCAGGAAGTCATTTGCTAAGTTTGCAAACACACGTAAATCTTCTAACACATACCAAAGGGAAACTCGTCCCTTATACTTAAAAACTAAAAGTCACCCACTAAATAGGACACCAAACCAAGAACCAAACCAAAACCAGTAACTTAGATAGAGAAAGATAATGAACTACTTCTTTTTATCTTTCTTTTTCTTTAAGATCAGGAAGCCATTTGCTAAGTTTGCAAACACATGTGAATCTTCTAACACATACCAAAGGGGAACTCTTCACTTATATTTCAAAAGTCATCCACTAAAAAGGAGACAAGGGAATGTTTTCTCACACTTTTGTTTCAAGGATATAAGAATGCAAAATCAATGGATTTACCTACCTTCAAAGAGAGAACTCAATTGCATTTGTTAAAACTCAGACCATAGTAACTAGATTCTGCACTCAGAAAAATAATCCTACCTACAAACTGAAATTTCAATCGAATCAGCAGACTTGAGTAGAATAACCTACAAGCACACAGTAATAAAAATACAAAAACAAATACTTGAAAAACTATCATTTATGCTTGTCTTCCAACATGTCGCTCCAAAATTCTGCATATCTACTGAAACCCTAATTTGTCATTCCTCCGCACTCTCTTTCAACAATACAATGGCTTCCTCGGTTTGGACACTGGCAAACAGCATAACATCCAAACTTTCATCCTCCTGAACCACTCCAATTCTGTCTTGCTCTTTCAAGGATGCCCTTATAAGCACGTGATCAAAGCATGGAAGGGTCAAGAGTAGTAGGAAAGCCAAGAAAAAAGCAGCAGCAGGTTTGGGTGCCTCACAGAACCAACATGTTGACTGTTTAAAGCCCAAGAAGCCTAATGTACTTGAGGCAGATTTGGGGTCTAATGGTCTGCAGTATGTGGATGTTAATTCACCTCCAATTAGCTATCAGCTTACAGCACCATAAGGTAGGTTTCCATCTTTGATTCCAAGTGAACGTTTAAAACATGCATTGATTTGTCACTTCCACAACTTCTAGCCAAATCTAGCAGAGATGAATGAAAAGATATTAAAATACTAGCAACCCCTATCGGAAAGTAAAATTTGCTTTGACCTTTGAGCTGAAGGTCTTTTTAAGTTCTTTCCAAGCTTCCCAAGGATAGAGCAACACTATTATAAAAAAGACCCTTGATTTGAGACAAATCATGCCTAGACATGAAGCCATGGTATCCAAATTCCAACCTTTTCACAAAAACATCATCTGATTTTCAGGATTGGGTGCGGTTACCAAATCTAACATTGCATTTAGAGGACCTTCGTGTCTTCACGACATCTGAAAATTTATTTTGGACCAACAACTTTGGAATACTCATCCTCCTCCACTCTTCATTCTTCCTTCACATTTGCATGGATTTTAATGGAAATGGATCTCTCACAACCCCAACCTGCTGAGATCAGAAACAAAGTTGGTTCCAAGATCTGGAAGGGATTACTTCTAGGTGCAAACATTGTTATGCTAAAGGACATAAGGTAAAGGATTGTTCAAAATTTTCTCCTTCTACAGACACTGTTGATCCATGAAAACAGGCCACCTGGCGGAATGAGGCTGACCTCAGCCATTAACACATTCTTCCTACTACAAAGGTTGGTGTTGAGGCCAAAGCCTCAGCAAAATCTGATTTATCTATTGATCTAACTCCCTGTGGTGAACTGGCAAAAGAAGCAACAGTAGGAAATAAACATGCCTCAAAACCATAGTTAAAAATTTAAATTGAGTATCCTACAACTACAGCCAATGCCAACAAGCATATCCAAGTCAACTGGAGAAAGAAAGCTACCAGCAAAGAAAAAATTGGCAAATGTCCAATATCTCTGCATTCCCATGACAAAATGGGAACATGTCATATTCCCATGTAGACAGCAGGGAATGATTAGAAACATTAAACAATACATGTACATAAATATATATATATATTCAATACATAAATTATTTGTACCACTTAAAATACATTTTATCTTAACTAGTAATGAAAGGATGCGTCCATTCCCAAGCCACCTCCGGAATAGACACCACGTTTCAAAGGGTTTCAAAGAGGTATAAAACCGCACCCCAAGGAAACACAAGAGAGGGAGTGACAAGGAGAGAAGGACAAGGAGAAGCATCCAACAGGTAACTTCGTTACTCAGTAATAATATTTATTTCAGTTTTCATAATTTATGATGCCTAGACAACCATGAGGATTGCCCGGGGAATGCATCAGTCAGCAAACGATGTAAAAGGGCTAGTCGCTGGTTCTTCCCAGCGATGAAGAACCAGCGCCTAGTAAGCATTCCTTCCCATCACCAGTAGGCTGGTACGTCCCTAGGCCAATCCGCTTAAATGTCGAAATGTTGAAGTATGTTTTGTGTCAGTTGTATTAAAACTGTTTTCATTCCTCATATAACAGTAATTAATATAATTTAACTAGTGACCCAGATTAATTGCTAAATCGGTTCCATGCCTAAAAATGTCTTGCCAAATGAACTAAGCACATCTATAATGTACGAAAGGGTAAAATGAACTTAATCTTCACGTTAGATAGGTAACCTGCAATATCAGGTTTAGAATGCTGCATTAAAATACACTTTAGTGATAGACAAAAGAATAAAAATAATTCATTCATTCTCAGACACAACTAATATGTAGAGAAAAGGAATACTAATTAATGATAGTCATGTTTTTGCAACTAGGCACAAATATAATGAATTAGTCCCTACAAATTTATATATAATGGATAAATGTTAACCAAGTAATATAGTCATGAATCTATGTTTTATGTATGCATTTGTTATCTTCCTGATATTCTCTGTTTGTCAGTACATTCAAGATAATGAGTGCAAGCCAAGGGTATGTTGGGCCCATCCTCAGGTGGCCCTATTAGCCCTAAGAGACGGGATGGGTTTGGATGGGTAGCCCAGCCAACCTGGAAAATCCTCAAAATCTAGAATGGGTCGTGTATGTATTTTGTGCTGCAATAATTATGCCACTGATCTAATATTACTGCTGACATAAAATAAAATATCTAAATGTTGCAGGAAACCGTAATTTCCTTTTGTGGCCCTAAATCCAACCTTCGGTGGATAGATCAGGCCCTAATTATCAGAAAGGCAAGGCAGGTACAGCAAAGGTTCATTACAGAACACAAGATCCACTAGCAAAATAAAACCTTTTCTTAGATCTTAATGAGATCCTTTATTTTCTGGGATCATTTTGGTCAATGTAATGCTTATGGATATGATGCACTTTTATTCTTTTTAGGGAGGGTGCAAACCCCACGATTTCTCTTTACCTTTAAAACAAACCTCTTATTTATTAATCTAGAACTGAATTACACTCAAACATTGATCTTCTTCTGTATTCTCTAGCTTTTTTATACTACTAAGCTATGCACCCGAGATCTCTTTTATAGACTAAGAGAATCTTCTAGGCTTGAAAACACAAAAAAAAAAACTAAAGCAAAAAGCTAAATAAAATAGACAACAAAGTACTTTATTATAGAAACAAAAACTACCTTTTTTCATGAATTTAGAATCCCACTAAACATTCACAAAGCTAGAAAAGCTAGAGGACTCTAATAACCTAGTAAAATAGGAATAGAAAGAGAGAAAAATAAAATTTAAAATTTTAAAATTTTAAAATAAAACTAAAACTAAAACTTAAAGTAGGATAAGAGCAGCCAAGCAGCACAATGGAAAGCTAAAACTTCCTCTTTGTGAGGTAAGTCTTCTGCATCAAACCTAGTTTCTCTCTTAATATTTCAAACTTCCTTTTCCAAAAGCTTTGTCAAAATGTCTGCAACCTAGTTTCTCTCTTAATATCATTATTTAAGTTTACTAAAGATACACATATCATTATATAAAGAAAATACCTACATGTATCTCAAGACTCAAACCATAGATAGGAAACTATAACTAAAGCAACCTAACATCAAATAAAAACTGCTTTCCAAACTGACTAGACATGAGCTTAAGAAAAGCAAGAAGTAAAAAATACACAAAAATGGCCATCCATTGGCGCTTCACAAAAGCAAAGTTAGTTACACTTTTGGATGCAAGGACATCTTCAATTACCTAACTAGTTAGACAGGAAATCCTTATGAGGACTCTTGAAATAGCAATATCATAATTTACTAGGAGCATAAAAATCTTAAGGGTCACAATTGATAATACCAAGTAACAACAGAACCCCCTTGTGCACATGGCTTCCACTTAGCATTTTTCATTTACCCTAAAAGCACCAATCCATATCAACCTCAATGATAAAGAACTAAATTACCGTATTCATGTGCCAAGATGCCAAATCCTGGTACTGTTTGAACCAGATTCAGGAAACAATCTGTCATGGCAGAGATCCATCAAAGTCTTTCAAAAAATTTAGATTATTATGATGGTGTTTCAGAACAAGGCTTTTCACATTAGAAATCTGCGAGGGGAGAATCATAGTTCTCGTGGAGATTATTGTTGTGGTAGTTCATTTGGTTATTTAATCTATGCCGTCTGGTTACCATCCAAATTGGAGTTTCTTTGGTTAACTCAGAAAAGAATAAAGAATACTTGAGGTTGCCCCTGGCAAAGGCATTCCAAGCCTCTGCTGCACTCTAACAAGTCTTAAAAATATAATATTTATATATTTATATTATAAGTACTATAATATTTTATTTTTAATATTTCTAGATTAAGAATATAATTATATATTATAATGTGATATTTACATTAATAGTTTATTATATATAATTATTAATAAAATATTATAATATTATATTTATAATGTTATTTAGCTGAACCACCTGGATGCATCCACAACCCCACCCCCCCCTCCCAAAAAAAAAAACAAAAAAAAACCCCTACATTTCTGGGATGGGGACGTTTTCAAGACATGGGGACTTGGGGGAAACATCCCCCTACCACACGGCCACCTCCATCAGGGTGCTGCTGGGATGCCAAGATGCCCGGGGGACTCATAGGAGTCCCTTGACCATCTCAAGGACACCCAAGTGTCTCCTATGGCTCCCAATCAGAAACTCCAAGTGAGAACAAAAGAAGGTGATATAATTGTGAAAATGACCCAGCTAGGAGCTCTGCCCCTTATCCCACTGGGGACTCTGCAGGGCACTACTCCTTGACCCCAAACCTCCACCCACCATTGTTATTGTTAATGCAATCATTACCATTTTTTTTATGTTTATTAGTGCAAATTTCACTTTGTGTGCCAAAGTTTCATTTCCAATTCTTATACTTATTCTTGACTTGCTACCAAAGTTCCAAAACTTTGCCCATCATTGTTAATATTCGATGCAATCATTGCCATGTTTTTAATGTTTAATAGTTTAAACATTACATAGTATGCCAAAGTTTCATTTGCAATTCTTATATGTATTCCTTGCACATCTTTTTATAACTAATTTTTCAAGTACTATGTGTATTTGTGCCATCTCCTCACCAACCTTGCTCCACCATTTGCCCATTGTCCCCAAACTTGGGACCTTGGTCCCCCATCAAGAAACTTCGTGCAACTGTGTTGTCTTATAGTTATATTATTTATATATTATATAAGTATATTTTATAACTAATTACTATTAGTATATTAATTTTATTAATCTTTTATAAGATTTATAGATATTTCTGTATATAAAAATAAAAAATACTAAGAAACATGTATGTTATTTATGCTGCAAATATGTATAGTAATGATTTTTGTATACTTTTTTGTACAGACAAATCCATATCAAATGCAACCCCAAAAAAATTGGCCAAACGCACAAACCCTAACCAAGAACCAAACCAAAACCAGTAACTTAGAAAGAGAAAGATATTGAACTGCTTCTTTATATCTTTCTTTTTTTTTAAGATCAGGAAGTCATTTGCTAAGTTTGCAAACACACGTAAATCTTCTAACACATACCAAAGGGAAACTCGTCCCTTATACTTAAAAACTAAAAGTCACCCACTAAATAGGACACCAAACCAAGAACCAAACCAAAACCAGTAACTTAGATAGAGAAAGATAATGAACTACTTCTTTTTATCTTTCTTTTTCTTTAAGATCAGGAAGCCATTTGCTAAGTTTGCAAACACATGTGAATCTTCTAACACATACCAAAGGGGAACTCTTCACTTATATTTCAAAAGTCATCCACTAAAAAGGAGACAAGGGAATGTTTTCTCACACTTTTGTTTCAAGGATATAAGAATGCAAAATCAATGGATTTACCTACCTTCAAAGAGAGAACTCAATTGCATTTGTTAAAACTCAGACCATAGTAACTAGATTCTGCACTCAGAAAAATAATCCTACCTACAAACTGAAATTTCAATCGAATCAGCAGACTTGAGTAGAATAACCTACAAGCACACAGTAATAAAAATACAAAAACAAATACTTGAAAAACTATCATTTATGCTTGTCTTCCAACATGTCGCTCCAAAATTCTGCATATCTACTGAAACCCTAATTTGTCATTCCTCCGCACTCTCTTTCAACAATACAATGGCTTCCTCGGTTTGGACACTGGCAAACAGCATAACATCCAAACTTTCATCCTCCTGAACCACTCCAATTCTGTCTTGCTCTTTCAAGGATGCCCTTATAAGCACGTGATCAAAGCATGGAAGGGTCAAGAGTAGTAGGAAAGCCAAGAAAAAAGCAGCAGCAGGTTTGGGTGCCTCACAGAACCAACATGTTGACTGTTTAAAGCCCAAGAAGCCTAATGTACTTGAGGCAGATTTGGGGTCTAATGGTCTGCAGTATGTGGATGTTAATTCACCTCCAATTAGCTATCAGCTTACAGCACCATAAGGTAGGTTTCCATCTTTGATTCCAAGTGAACGTTTAAAACATGCATTGATTTGTCACTTCCACAACTTCTAGCCAAATCTAGCAGAGATGAATGAAAAGATATTAAAATACTAGCAACCCCTATCGGAAAGTAAAATTTGCTTTGACCTTTGAGCTGAAGGTCTTTTTAAGTTCTTTCCAAGCTTCCCAAGGATAGAGCAACACTATTATAAAAAAGACCCTTGATTTGAGACAAATCATGCCTAGACATGAAGCCATGGTATCCAAATTCCAACCTTTTCACAAAAACATCATCTGATTTTCAGGATTGGGTGCGGTTACCAAATCTAACATTGCATTTAGAGGACCTTCGTGTCTTCACGACATCTGAAAATTTATTTTGGACCAACAACTTTGGAATACTCATCCTCCTCCACTCTTCATTCTTCCTTCACATTTGCATGGATTTTAATGGAAATGGATCTCTCACAACCCCAACCTGCTGAGATCAGAAACAAAGTTGGTTCCAAGATCTGGAAGGGATTACTTCTAGGTGCAAACATTGTTATGCTAAAGGACATAAGGTAAAGGATTGTTCAAAATTTTCTCCTTCTACAGACACTGTTGATCCATGAAAACAGGCCACCTGGCGGAATGAGGCTGACCTCAGCCATTAACACATTCTTCCTACTACAAAGGTTGGTGTTGAGGCCAAAGCCTCAGCAAAATCTGATTTATCTATTGATCTAACTCCCTGTGGTGAACTGGCAAAAGAAGCAACAGTAGGAAATAAACATGCCTCAAAACCATAGTTAAAAATTTAAATTGAGTATCCTACAACTACAGCCAATGCCAACAAGCATATCCAAGTCAACTGGAGAAAGAAAGCTACCAGCAAAGAAAAAATTGGCAAATGTCCAATATCTCTGCATTCCCATGACAAAATGGGAACATGTCATATTCCCATGTAGACAGCAGGGAATGATTAGAAACATTAAACAATACATGTACATAAATATATATATATATTCAATACATAAATTATTTGTACCACTTAAAATACATTTTATCTTAACTAGTAATGAAAGGATGCGTCCATTCCCAAGCCACCTCCGGAATAGACACCACGTTTCAAAGGGTTTCAAAGAGGTATAAAACCGCACCCCAAGGAAACACAAGAGAGGGAGTGACAAGGAGAGAAGGACAAGGAGAAGCATCCAACAGGTAACTTCGTTACTCAGTAATAATATTTATTTCAGTTTTCATAATTTATGATGCCTAGACAACCATGAGGATTGCCCGGGGAATGCATCAGTCAGCAAACGATGTAAAAGGGCTAGTCGCTGGTTCTTCCCAGCGATGAAGAACCAGCGCCTAGTAAGCATTCCTTCCCATCACCAGTAGGCTGGTACGTCCCTAGGCCAATCCGCTTAAATGTCGAAATGTTGAAGTATGTTTTGTGTCAGTTGTATTAAAACTGTTTTCATTCCTCATATAACAGTAATTAATATAATTTAACTAGTGACCCAGATTAATTGCTAAATCGGTTCCATGCCTAAAAATGTCTTGCCAAATGAACTAAGCACATCTATAATGTACGAAAGGGTAAAATGAACTTAATCTTCACGTTAGATAGGTAACCTGCAATATCAGGTTTAGAATGCTGCATTAAAATACACTTTAGTGATAGACAAAAGAATAAAAATAATTCATTCATTCTCAGACACAACTAATATGTAGAGAAAAGGAATACTAATTAATGATAGTCATGTTTTTGCAACTAGGCACAAATATAATGAATTAGTCCCTACAAATTTATATATAATGGATAAATGTTAACCAAGTAATATAGTCATGAATCTATGTTTTATGTATGCATTTGTTATCTTCCTGATATTCTCTGTTTGTCAGTACATTCAAGATAATGAGTGCAAGCCAAGGGTATGTTGGGCCCATCCTCAGGTGGCCCTATTAGCCCTAAGAGACGGGATGGGTTTGGATGGGTAGCCCAGCCAACCTGGAAAATCCTCAAAATCTAGAATGGGTCGTGTATGTATTTTGTGCTGCAATAATTATGCCACTGATCTAATATTACTGCTGACATAAAATAAAATATCTAAATGTTGCAGGAAACCGTAATTTCCTTTTGTGGCCCTAAATCCAACCTTCGGTGGATAGATCAGGCCCTAATTATCAGAAAGGCAAGGCAGGTACAGCAAAGGTTCATTACAGAACACAAGATCCACTAGCAAAATAAAACCTTTTCTTAGATCTTAATGAGATCCTTTATTTTCTGGGATCATTTTGGTCAATGTAATGCTTATGGATATGATGCACTTTTATTCTTTTTAGGGAGGGTGCAAACCCCACGATTTCTCTTTACCTTTAAAACAAACCTCTTATTTATTAATCTAGAACTGAATTACACTCAAACATTGATCTTCTTCTGTATTCTCTAGCTTTTTTATACTACTAAGCTATGCACCCGAGATCTCTTTTATAGACTAAGAGAATCTTCTAGGCTTGAAAACACAAAAAAAAAAACTAAAGCAAAAAGCTAAATAAAATAGACAACAAAGTACTTTATTATAGAAACAAAAACTACCTTTTTTCATGAATTTAGAATCCCACTAAACATTCACAAAGCTAGAAAAGCTAGAGGACTCTAATAACCTAGTAAAATAGGAATAGAAAGAGAGAAAAATAAAATTTAAAATTTTAAAATTTTAAAATAAAACTAAAACTAAAACTTAAAGTAGGATAAGAGCAGCCAAGCAGCACAATGGAAAGCTAAAACTTCCTCTTTGTGAGGTAAGTCTTCTGCATCAAACCTAGTTTCTCTCTTAATATTTCAAACTTCCTTTTCCAAAAGCTTTGTCAAAATGTCTGCAACCTATCCATCTAAGGGAACATACTAAGAACTGTTGTTCCCCCTTGAAAAAAGCCTTTGAGGAAATGATACAAAATGTCTATATGCTTGGAGCGATCATGATATGCTAGATACTCAGAGAACTTGATGCAACTTTGAATGTTATAGTACACTACTGTCAGCTCCAACGTCTAATCAGTAATTTCTGCTATCAACTGAAACCATTGTACGAAAGGATCTTATTCCATCAATTTCAATTTCTTTGCACAAAGACAAAAACTGCTAGTACAATGGTTTTAAAGACCCTCCTAGCCTTTTAGAGCAATTCTTCAGAAGGATTGCCATTGTACTTTAGCTGTTGAAGGTTTCCAGGATTCAGTTATTGATTTTGGTTTCATGATTCCACTTTTGATGTGAGATTTTCGTAAGTAAAATTTGAGTATTTTATGAGTTATTTTTTGTGTAGCAGTAGATTTGCAGAATAATATTTGATATTGTTTTTGAAGTTCCAATAAATATTATTCCAATAAGTCGGACCTTTGAATGAATTGCCTCTTTTTGAAGAAGAGTTGCCTCCCTTCATGAAGGCAATGAGGTATATAAGTATGGAGAGTTTGTCATAAAGACCTTAAAGTTTTCAATGTGAAATCATTCGATTCTCAGCCGAATTTTAAAGCAAATCTATTAAACTTAGTTTCTATAATGGTCATTTATTTAGTTCATTCAGTTAGTTCATATTTTGAATGTTTCTTTCCATTCTTTCGTTTCTGTTTTAGAAACTCTAATTGTAATCTCTATTTAAGGAGTTTCTTCTCCTTTGTTAAATATCGATTTACCTTTACATGGTATTAGAGCCCTATTTAAACATTTTGGTGGTTTTCCTTAAAGAATTTTTTGAAAATTCTTTTGAAAGTTTTTTTGTTCAATTTAGAAAAAAAAAATCGAGCATTTCCTTGTGCAAATTCATGACCTGGGTTTCACTACAAAAATTTAAGGGTTCTGGAAAATGGCAAAAAAAATTCTCTGTGTTTTTTAAATCGCGTGCAAAGGGTTTCTAATTCTTTCATGGATTTCAGAGATTGTGTCTGGATAAATTGTGGTGGATTTCTCAATGAAATTGTGGGTTTTCATGCTAAAGGTCGAGTTTTTCAATCCGCACCTATTTTCTCCTGCGGAACGATTTCATGGCTGTTTTTTGTTTGCATCAGATCATGGAGGTTTTTTGCATTTTTCGCAGGCATTTTCGAGGTGCAAAATCACAGATTTGCTCCTTGTAAATCGTGTGGAAAAAAGTGAGACCAATACTTGTACACTAAGTCATGTTTTATTGGTGCATTGATGTGGCATCACATGATTTATTGCATTTTAGATCTAAGCATTCAATTATGGGTAATCATCATCAACACTAACAACTTTAAAGTCACAACTATTGGTGCAATATTGTCAAAAATATTGGACGTTAAATCAATAAGTTCTATAACAACTATTGGAACGCACTCAACTAATAGGTCCTCTCCCCTAGCTTATAGGGAAACTCAAAAACTGGGCTAATTATTTACAAATAAATCTTGCTTAGAATGGGGAAATTACAAGACATCACATATTTCAGCATAAACATGAAAACTCTTGAACCCTTAGAAAACAATAATAAGAAAGACTTGAATACAACCAAAAGACATTAAGAAGGCAAACAAGATCAAAAGGTGAAAGTGCAAGACGAAGCCAACCAAACTAAAAATAAGTGTCCCCAATTAGTGAAGAACAAGTAGAAAGAGATGACATGAAGCAAAAAGATTTAAGGTTAAATCCTTTTGTACCATCAACCTCAACATTCCCACCTAAATTTGTTAAAGACGAGATAGGAGAAGCAATGTTGGGTGATAAGCCAACCCATCATTTTAGGAGTAAAGTGGATATGAAATTCCAAGAAAGACCTACTATGAAGGTGAATCTTAAGACCGGATGGAAGTGCACAAGTGATATCAATCAAAGATGATTGGAATCCTATGTTAAAAGCTGAATTAAGTAATGAGTTTACTCATTTTACCCAAGTTTCCCTAGATCATTGCCACCAAAATCATTCTTCATACTGTTTAAGAAGGCTGAGCTGTTGTATCAAAGACTCTTCCTCGAAAGATATTTCACCTGTTAAGCTATGCTCCCTAGTTTGTTGTTGTGATCTTCCATCGCTTGCTGAAGAAATGGTTATTTTGAAAAACTATTACCAAATGTAGTTCTCTTCCACTATTTCATTTGGCCCTTGTGCTAAAGAAGTTTTCCCATGAATTTATACACTACATGCCCTATAACATTGATTGGTTACTTCCACCATTTTTCCAAATTTAAGGAGAAATCAGGATGTCCCATGCACATTGTTTCCAATTGGAATTCATAAATTTTTTTTCTTGCTTGATATTTAAATAACCAAAGGTGTATTGTCCAATGATCACGTAGTCTTCATGATATTTAAATTACCAAAGGTGTATTGTCCAATGATCACACAGTGTTGTGTTATGAACAGTGACTGTCATTCTTTGTGTGTGATCCATTTATCTGATAGTAGAATACTGTCTAACTTTTCAGTAATATGTTCACTCCCTATGCATTTGTTCATATCTATTTTCTTTGTGCAAAATATGGATCTGGTCAGCACTCAGCTGAGGCCGAGGCTCATCAGTCCAATGATTGTAACCCATATTGAGTGGTGAACCCTCAATCTGTCTTCGGGATCCCCTAGTCTCTCTAAACTCAATATTAGCACACTCAATAACAGGTTCAAGCTTTTGGTGTAGAGGCAAAATTGTAGCGTGTTAACATTACTGCAACTTTACTAGGGAGGGGTTTGGTTCTTGCCCTCAGCAGTTTAATAACCTCAAGGGCAACCATATCCAATTTGTAATAACTCTTGACTCAGCAGGCTAAACTATTGAGTGGTGAGACCCTCTAACCTCTACAATAGTGCACTCACTAACAGTTTGAGCTTTTAGTGTAACAGAAAAATTATAGGGTTGACAACCCATATTGTCCTTTTGCTTTCAGATAATTTTTTGATGTTGAAATCAGCTACCAAAATGGGCTTAACTGCAACATTGTCATTCAGCCAGAACTAGCTGATCTAGAATTATGATTATGTTATTTCCTTGGGTCAACATTTAAAATGCACAAGATATTTTGAGGATAAAAAACTTGTGGATACGAATAGTTCATTGACAAAGAGGAGGTACATGAGAGATAGTGGTCTATATCTTTTCATCTTAGTTGCAAGGTTCGCCTGCCTAGGGGTCCGGTACTAATCTGGTCTGAGTCCGGTCCGGTTCGCCTATGGGTCCAACCAAGGTCAGTGCTTGAGTGAGCCAGTCTAGCCTGGACAAACCCAAGGGAAACCCGGGCAAACCTAGGCAGCTGGGCGCCCCAAAAGTAAAATTTTTTTGCAAATTTTAATGTTTTTTTGAAATCCGCCACATGGAAAAGAAAAACATAACCCTAAAAGTGACATTTAAAATACAAACTAAGTTCATTTTTTCTCATTTGTTTTACATACATCAGTTTTTTCATTGTAGGTTGAGCAAAGTTTCGCTTCCAACATCAAATAGGAGGAGTTGAAGATCAATTTTTGAAGCTTGATCAAGTATTGCAGCATCATTTCTACACATTTGCAAAGCTTCCATTGGCTGAAAGAGGTAGGTTTTTGTACAATTTTTTCAACCATTTTTGTTTCACAAACATGCAACATTATTTATTTAGTTTGCCTATTTTTTTTCATTATTTTGTTCCTGTTTTTGAAAGTTTTCATATAATTTCTTGCCATAGGAACTAAAATGGCATCTACCTCTTCCTCCATATGCACAAATGAACAACAAAAATAGATATCAGATCCAAATTCTCCCCTATGGAAGTATGTTGACATTATGCAACCATTTCTAGCAAGTGGGGGATTTCGTTGGAAATGCCAAGGATGTGATAAAGAATGTAATAGTTCATAATTTTGGGTAGTAGACCATTTGTGTGGAATACCAAGAAGAGGCATCGGAAAATACCCTGTATAAAATGGTGTCTATACCACAAGAGATGGTGTTAGAATATATTAGGGAGCATGAAGAAGCAGAAAAGAGAGAGGCCCGTAGATTAAATCAAATCATTTCAAAAAAACAAAGGGAGTGTAGCCCCCATCTAATCCCAATATTGTAGTAGAAAACCACCCATTTTTTTCCACAATTGCGCCTGAAAGTGAAGCACCCATTGCACCAAAAGATCAAAGGTGCCTTTAGAAACTGCATTTCAATATGAGAGTCGAGACATTGCTGACCAAAGTTGTGGCAAGATGCATATATGCAAATGGGTTGGCTTTCAATGTTTTCCACTTCCTATATTGGAAAACGGTGTTAAAAAGCGTTAATGAAGCTCCAAGGGGGTATAAGAGCCCAGGTTATGAGAAGGTACATGGATCCTTGTTGGAAAGAGAGATGACGGGGGTTGAAAATGCATTGAAGCCCATACAGGATTCATGGACTGAGACAAGTTTATCCATTGTTCTAAATGAGTGGAAAGATTCCAAAAATCGTCCCTTGATCAATGTCAAAGTGGTGTCCCCTAATGGAGCAATGGTTTTGAAAGTTGTGGATTGTGAGAGTCAGGTATAAAATGGGCAGTTTATTGCAGATATTCTCATCTCTACCATTGAGACAATGGGAACACAAAATGTTGTTCACGTCATAATGGACAACACAGAAAATTGTAGAGCTTCTGGTTTGTTGGTTAAGGAACACTATCAGTATATCTTTTGGACACCTTGTGCGGTCCATTCACTCAATCTTATGCTACGAAAAATTGAGAATAAAATTGATTGGATCAAATAGGTGTATGAAAGAGGCTAAGGCCATCCAAATGTTCATCACAAACCACCACATGTCTCAAGGGATTTTCATATCTTTTTTGAGTTTGGAGCTATTGAAGGTAAGTGAAATAGTAATCTAATTTTACATTTTCTGATTTTTTTATTTTCAATGTTCATAATTTGATTTGTGTTAATTGTAATGTGTATTCTTCTTTAAAGTTTGTCTTTATTTTTTAATCATTTTGGCTTTAATTTTTGTTATAGGTTGTTGAGACCCTTTTTGCATCTAACACAATCATCTTGAGATGACTTGTGAAACTTAAAGTGGCACTTTGTAATATGGTGATCAACCAAAATTGGGCTATACGGAAGCAAAGCATCACTGAGAGGGCAACAAGAATTAGACAAAGGATATTGGATGACTCATGGTGGGATCTTGTGAAATATCTCCTTAGTTTCATCGAGCCCATTATGAACATGATTCACTACACTAACATGGATAGGCCTTGCATTGGAGAGGTTTATGACGGCATTGACTTAATGCTTGAGCAGATGAAGTGCATCAAAAATGCAAAAAAGCAAGACCTCAAGGAGACTTTCTTCAAACAATTGCAAGCAATTGTTGTAGAAAGGTGGAATAAGATGACCACTCCTTTACATCTTTTTGCCTATGCCTTGACAACAGAGCACTATAGCAATCAATATCTTGATCAACCAAGAAGGCTTGCACCATGGAGAGATTTAGAAGTGCGAGATATGATTATAAATGAGTTCACAGATTTTGTGAACACAAATGGTCTAAGTGTTGACGCTCTTTGTCATAGATCCAAGAAGGATGCTCATAGTTGGTAGTACTTCCATGGCACATGCTTCCAAAACCTACAACGCCTCACTATCAAAGTTTTATCACAAGTTTAATCAATTTTATTTTATGAAAAGTAAGTTTTATAATTATTTAGAGTTTACCTTGTCTTCATAGGTTGCTACTAATTTTATAACTTTAATTGTTTACTTTGTCTTCATAGGTTGCTAGTTCATCTGCATCAGAAAGAAATTGGAGCACATATTCTTTCATCCACTCAATAAAGTGCAATAGAATGCAATCAAAAAGAACGGAGAATTTAGTATATGTGCATTCCAACTTGTGTCTCCTTCACACAAGCAACATGACTACAAGAAAGGGGAGTGAAAGATGTGGGATATAGAGCCAAAGCATACTGACTTGGATGCTTCCACTTCTCAGCTTGTTGCATTTGAGGACTCAGAAAGCAAGCACACTAATAGTGAAAGTGCAAGCGACATTGGCATTGGTTCATCTAATGTCAATGTCAATGATGAGGATGATGAGAATGATGAAAATGATGATGTTGATGATTTAGAGAATCCATTTGATGATTAAACTTTAAAACTATAGTTCTAATTGTTGAAACAATGAAACTTTAACTCGATATTATTATTTTGTCATTTTGATATTGAACTTGATGTATATGATGCTATGATGGTATGATCATCATGCTATGATTACAAGTTTATGTTGGTTTTGTTGTTTATATTTTGCTATGTGACATTCTAATCTTAATTCATGCTTCTAGGCTTAATATATATATATATATATATTGCCGTACCGGAACCCAAACAGGTGCCCGAACGGGCAACTTATTTCATTCATAATTTACAATAATTTGCTTCAGAAGTTGATACGTATATAATAGCCTCTATATTGAATCCAAACTTTTCTTCTGCTTGTAAAACTTGGTAAGATTTATAAAAATCAGTCTTGAATTTGTACAGAACTAATTTATTAACTACCATCATTAAAATCATTGCTTTTAATAATCTGTTAAACAAGTAAAATCTTAAAATATTAATTGAGCATACTAAAAGGAAACTAGCCCGACTTTAATCAAAAGATGAATGAAAACCATACTAAACAGAAACTCGTACAGTTAATATCCTTGCAACCTCACGCTGAGGCCCAGAGTACTGTCCTAAAATAGCTTGTGCTTCCCAGTCAGACAAATGCATGGCCCTAAACCAAAAAATAAAACAGGATCAGTTGCCACAGTACTTTTCAGCTACCCAAGCCACCAAGATTTAATGCACAAAGGAGATAATGTAATTACATTTAAATGGAAATTCCAAATAGCTAGGCTTTATTATCTTTAAAATTACCAAGTCGTTTTTTGCAACCTCAAAGCTGCGGGAATCTCTTTTAAATCAACAATGAAGTCATGATATCCATAACTTCCATCTATATTTGGAGAAGCCCTTGATGTCAACATCCCAATTTGATTTGCCTTCATCAATTTACAGAATTCATCAAAGCGCATTTCTGGTAACGTCTTCAAGTTGCTGTTGAACTCATCTATTTCAGATGTTTGAAAATCAAAGGCCTCTTCTGGGACATACAGTCGACCTTTGTACTGCCTCAGGAGGTCTTTAAGGTACACAGCCCTCAATGGAGCCTCTTTATCAGTGTCTTCCCCAATTCCTCTTTGTTCCTCTTCTTTGATTTGTGTATCTTTGATTTCTTTTGAGGCTAACTTGCTGAAAATTTCATTTAGTGCTGTACTAAAGCGCTTTCCAAACCAATTTTTCTTTTCCTCTATTTCGCTTTGCGTGTATATCTTGTCCCCTTTGAGAAACTTTGGTTCAGCCAGACTTGGCCTTTCTCTTAAAAGTCTGCTAATGTAGTCTTCTGACTTATTACCTGATCTAATATTTGACTTACCTCTGGGTGGCAAAGATGAAGATACTGTACAAAAAGGACTTATTTTCTTTGGTATTTGAGTATACATCTTGCAAAAGCCTTCTCTTCTAACATAGAAACTACAATTGTTGTACACGTTACCAATGTTGTTTCTCACAGACAGTTCATGCTTGAACTGTACACTGCCCCTATAGCATTGCCTCCCATGAATATACAAGCCTGTTCAAACATTGCTCACTGTTAATAGGTGCCCTGAACAACCATAAGCTGATCTATAATTTAAGCTGGTTTCTATTCAGAATACTATAGTTTTGCAATCTTTTACAAGCAAATAAACAAATCGAGATATTTATTTCCTTTCTTAAGCATCACTTAAACAAATATTGTATCATAAACATATCTCTCAAATTCAATGTTGAGATGTACCCATTCTAATTTTCCTCCAAAAGTACAGTTGCTCTGGAATAATATATGAGGGAGTTATCAAATTGTAATTGAACAATCGAAAAGAGTTGCATCATACTCAGGCCAAATAACTATCTCTATTACACACCATCAAATTGTCTAGTGATACATGTTATAAATATAAAATGTTTCTATCAATCGCACTGCCTCATCCATATGAGCATCACCTGATGCAAAAAATGTCAAAAAAAATATTTCAAGCTCAAGAGATCTGTCATAAAAAGAATAAAACCTTTTCCTTGGATGTGCAAGAGAAATTGGAAAAGTGCATAGTGCTTAAGATGAAAATGACAAGCACAAGAAGAGAAGAGAGAGAATCACCAGGTTGGGCTCAAAGGGCAAACACCAACCAAAGCGAATGGTATTTGAAGGAGAAAGTGTCATGCCCCTGCCCTGTAAGTCAAATCGCAGCATAAATAAATAAAATTCAGGCAATAAATTAATAAAAACTCATGAGGGGCCTTCTCACACATAAACCCTAGGGCAGACCAGGAATAAAGGCATAAGAAAAATAATAAAAAATAAATGATAATAATAATAGCAATTATTTAATAGAGGACCAAATGGATTAATTAAGAGCTAGGAAAGGCGACGACCCTATCTAGGGCAGAGCTTCTTTGAGAAGATTTAATAATAAATTAATTATGTTTTCATTAAGGATGGCCCTTCTTGGAGTGTCGCCTCTTTTAGTAAAGAGTTATGTCAGAGGTATAAAGAAGCGATCCAAGGAGGATGAACAGGGATATTAAAAGTAGATTTAGGAACAGACCTAAATTAGAATTATAGGAAAACCTAGAGGGATGATCTTAACATTTAACCAAGCAAAATCAAGGAAGAAATCAGAAGCATCCAGTGACTTCACACCAGCAATCAGATAAGAATCAGAGATCATTATCAATTGCAAGAAATAGTATTCTCATCCATTTGTGATATAAGCAAGTAACTAGATCAAACATCTAGGAAAGTAGTTTAGTCAGCCCCGAGACCGAACATCAAAGAACATCAGGAAAAAAGACAGTTTTCAGGACAAACACTGGGGCAGTTACAGAAAAGGGACATTACAAATGGTATCATAGCACAGTTCCTGCCAGCCTGACAGAATAGAGAAAGATATGTGTGCTAAAATCAGATGGATTTGAACTCTATGTAAATGGAAGTATAGAGATTTACTCACATGGTCTTTTCATCGGTTTCAGTAGTCATTTATAGCAGCTGCGTCTTGTTTGGAATCGATCAAATTTCAACCCAAGATCACCTTACAACTTTGGGACATTAGGTTCACTTGTATCAAACAATGCATCAATCTTCTTACCCTTGACTAGTATCTTGATGTGGAATAATTTAGTGAGCTGTTCTACATACATGTACCCTTACACACCATGGCAAAGACAATCTCTCATTAATCTTATAACTGCAAACATTGTTACTCATATAACAAGATTTCAAGGACAGTCATAAGGAATTCCAAAATAATCATGAGAATGTTGAAAGTGCTCTACAAAGCTAACAGTGGATGACAAAGAAATTCAGAAACCTGCCAAAGATTAGAGAGCATAGGGAGGAAGGTTTACAGAAGTGTAATGCATTCTAAAACAGTCATGAAGACAAAACACTGTGATAGGTACATGAAAGTATTGCAAAGTCAACTATACAATCAACAGATGTCAAATGAACAAGAGGACAGTTGGATAGAAATCCATGACATACTCATTTTGAAGGTCCAGTTCATTATTGTGTGTGACAGCAATGACAGGGAAAAATGGCAACCTGTATGAGTATGAAGACAGTCATGTTCTAAGTCATGAAAAAGTCAAGGCCATATAATGCATGGAAGAGAAAAATTGATGTAGCATTTGCATTTTCAGGGTATCAAGAATTTGAGGCAGGAATCTAAAATGATTACCTTAAATGGGACCGTGGTGGGTTTTTTTGTTGTTGCACTTGTAATAGTAAGGTTGTGGAAAGTTGTCATAACATTGTTTGAAGTATATGGATCCTATTGCACATGCTGAAGTTACCGCTACAAGAAATAGCATACAAATCCAAGGTAAAAAAATTCAAGTTCCAGATAATTGAATTACCAACTACTTGCATCAGGAGAGAGCAAGGAAGTGTTAGCTACTTCTCAACTTATGACTGGCAAGGTGAGGTTAGGCCCCCTTCCTGGCTCATGGGAGCAGAAAAGATGGGATTAGGCCCACATTCTGGCTCTAAATGGCCTTATGGGCCTTATGCAGCAAGATGGGGTTAGGCCCACTTTCTGGCTCTAAATGACTTGTGAGCAGCAAGATGGAGTTAGGCCCACTTTCTGGCTGTAAATGGCTTGTGAGCAGCAGATGGAGTTAGGCCCACTTTCTAACTCAAGATGGATTATGCGCATAAGGATGGGGTTAGGCCCACATTCTAGCTCAAAATGGATTATGGGCAGAAGGATGGGGTTAGGCCCACTTTCTGGCTCAAAATGGATTATGGGCAGAAAGATGGGGTTAGGCCAACTTTCTAGCTCAAAGTAGATTATGAGCAGCAAGATTGGGGTTAGGCCCACTTTCTGGATCAAAAAAAAAGAGGGATCTAACAACACGTGTATTTGTGTGTATACTCCGTATATGCATCTATTCATGTGTATACTTTGAGTATTTATATGTATGCTCTATGTCTGCATATATTCATGTGTATACTTCGTGTTTTTATGTGTATACTCTGTGTTTGGCTCATACCTGAGGTGTTTCTAATATGTCTACTTGTTGTGACGTATTCACACATCGCCCCATTGCAAATGGGGACCCCTACTTTTTTTCTTTCTAGGGTTTGTTTTCTAGGTCTTTTAGGGTTTTGTCTGTTAGTCTTTGCATGATGAGTGCTGTTAGGGGGGTCACTGGATAGCAGGCTTTGCTTAAGTCAGGGTGAGTCCACGATGCTCTAGAATTAGGGTTTCTTTGAAAGTCTCTCTTAAGCTTAGTTTCTGCTCTTGTTGCTTATGGTGTCAAGAGGTCATTGAATCTTGATGAGGGAATTTTGTCTTTTGAGGGTCTGAGTTGGGCAAATTTGGCTAGGACATGGAAGGAAATGGATCAAGGACCCAACCTAGGGCAAAGTCAAGTGGAAAAGGAGGTGAATTAGGCCTAAAAGAGGAATTTCGCTCCTGACCCTTCCAAAGGGTCCAGAGCAAATTTCTCCACAGGACACTCCACCTTAACCCAAGCTCTGAGCTAACCTTTTCCTAGGATTGAATGAAGGTAAAAACACTTGTGTAAATGAAGAAAGGAGAAAATGAAGCCAGGACTTGAGCTCAAAGAGGAATTTTGCTCCTGACCCTTCCAAAGGGTCCAGAGTGAAATTCATGTAAAACCCTATTTTCTACAAAACCTGGAGCTATATGTCGACCTAAAGGATAAATTTGCATGATAATGATGGAAGAAGGCCTAACAAAGTGTGTCCAAGGCGTGAAAAGGAGGAAGCAAGTGAAAGATTAGTTCAAAATGAGAATTTCGCTCCTAACCCTTCCAAAAGGTCCAAAGCGAAATTCTTAAAGGACACCTTTTTTCCCTTGAGGATGGTCGAATTCTTGGTTTTTATGGTCTAGATAGGTGTGGGGGGACGTATCCTTGCCTTTTGAGATGGATTGGAATTGAAAGAATGGAGAAATGTGCTCAAAATTAGAATTTCGGTCCTGACCCTTCCAAAGGGTCCAGACCGAAATTCATATTTCCTCTATTTTGCTCCTTAGCTTGACCAAGTTTCGAACTTCTAAGGCATAGTTTGGTAGGTTTTGATGCATGTTTGCCTTAGAAACGAGGTTTTTGGACTTTGAGATGATGAAAGGTAGCCTAGGAGGAGAATTTCGCTCCTGACCCTTCCAAAGGGTCCAGAGCGAAATCCTCCATTTTGCCTTCCTTTGGCCTTAAAAACCTAGTTTGACCTTGCCTAAACCCAGTTGGATGATGGATTGTTTGGATTGCGATGGAAGGAAGTTGAATTGATCAAGTTTGGAGGAGAATGAAGTGAACCTAGGTGAGAAACTAGCCAAGGATAGGGATTTCGCTCCTGACCCTTCCAAAGGGTCCAGAGCGAAAATCCCCTTAAACCTCAATTTCTCACTTATCAAGGCCAAGTTCATAGTTCCTAAGGCATGTATGGAAGCGTTTTGACATGTTCTAGTCTTAGGGAGTAACTTGAGGTGGAGGATATGAAAGATTTGGCTTAAAAATTGAATTTCACTCCTGAGCCTTCCAAAGGGTCCAAAGCGAAATTCTTGAAAACACTCCTTTTCCCCTTTGCCAAACTCAGGACCAAGATGGAGATGCAAGAAAAATAGTCTATGTTTGCCTCCCAAAGAAGATTGAAGTTGGAAGAAGCAAGAATCAAGCTCAAATCATGATTTTCACTCCTGACCCTTCCAAAGGGTCCAGAGCGAAAATCCTTATAGCTCTTGTTTTCTTCCTTGTTTTGGCTAGGCGTTGGCATGATGGAGGATGAATTGGTATGTTATTGCCTTGAGAGGGAGTTGGGTGCTTTGGAAGATCAAGATTTTAGCCTAAAAGAGAATTTCGCTCCTGACCCTTCCAAAGGGTCCAGAGCGAAATTCATTATAAACCTCATTTGCTACCTTGTTTGGGCTTGAAACCTTGTTCCTTAGGTGGAAAACGATCTATGTTTGCCTCCAAGAGAAGATTGAAGTTGGAAAAGTGAGCAATCTAACCCAAATCATGATTTTCTCTCCTGACCCTTCCAAAGGGTCCATAGCGAAAATCCATCTAGAACTCATTTCCTTCTTTATTTGACCAAATTTTGATATCCAAGGCATGTTGGAAGGAAGAAAGGATGTGTTGTTGCCTTTGGGAATGTTTGAAAGCAATGAAAGGTAGAGATTTTGTCCTATAAATGGAAATTCGCTCCTGACCCTTCCAAAGGGTCCAAGGCGAAATTTCACTAAACCACCTTTTTCCCCAATTTTACGCCAAGGCAATTGCAGACTAAAGTGAATTGAGATGGGAGAGGTCCTTAGGAGTGACTTCAAGTTGCTAGAAATCATTGAAATTGAAGGAATTGAGCCAAATCAAGAATTTCGCTCCTGACCCTTCCAGAGGGTCCAGAGCGAAATTCCTATAATCACCTATTTTCCCTTCAAAATAAGTTAAAATCCTTGGTTTTCATGGTATAGATGGAAGGGAGGTGGCTTGACCTTACCTTTGAAGGAGATTTGAAGTTGGAAGGATGAGGGAATATGCTCAAGATCAAGAAATTCGCTCCAGACCCTTCCAAAGGGTCCAGAGCGAAATTGTGCAAAACCTATCTTTTCCCTCAATTTTATGTCAAGTCTAGTGTGAATCAAGATTAAAGGTGTCCTTAGGCATGTCCTTGAATTGCCAAGAGTCATCAAATATGAAGAAATGAGCTCAAAACAAGATTTTCGCTCCTGACCCTTCCAAAGGGTCCAGAGCGAAAAACCCTAAAACCATCCTTTTCTCCAAATTTTGAGTGAAGTCAGGCCTAGACTAGGGTGAGAAAAGCCATTCAGAATGCCTTGGAAAGATTTTTGACCATTAAAAATGCAAATTTCGCTCCTGACCCTTCTAAAGAGTCCAAGGCGAAATCCTTTGAAACTCCTATTTTTCACCTTGTTTGGGCCAGGCGAAGGGCTAGTTCTGAGATTATGATGAAAAGAGGTCTAAATTGGGCAAAATAGCAAATTTTGCTCCTGACCCTTCCAAAGGGTCCAGGGCGAAATCCATTATAGGTCCTGTCCCTGGGAAAGATTTTGAGCGAACTTTATTTTGAAAGTCTTCTTGCTAATAATTTAAGGTGGAAAATGCTATGTTGAAATGAATTTATTATGTGTCCTTAATCATCTTTTGGTTTGTTTTGCAGATGAAAGAAGACCAAGCCAAGACAAGGACGACCTCTTCCGTTGCCAGCATTTCAAGGAAAGGTACACCATCCATCCAGCACATCAAAGACAAATGAGGTCAAAGCAAGGGTCTGTTGAAGAAGCAGATAGTTTTAGAAGAGTTAATTAAAGTTAGCTTCTCACCATCATCAAATTGAACATCTACCAAGTTACAAGTGTCAGGCAAGGTGGCATCCCAGTCATCACTCCTCCAATCGGATTGGTCCACCCCAGTGTGTCCAGGTTCAATGTACCTGACTCACCAAAGATGACACTAACTTCAATGTACCTACCCCGATTATTCATTGGTTGAATATTCCAAAAGAAGACGTGTCCAAATAATGCAATTATTTCATTGGCCAAAATTGAGTTTGTTGTAACAAACCCTAATGAGGGTTTTCATTGTAAAATCTCGGCCATTAATCTCAAATTGATCTGAGCCATTGAATTATATTGAGAGTATTATAAAAGGCTCAAGCTCTTCATTTTGTAAAGGTTAATAGTGGGTTGATAGAGGTTAGAATAGTTAATGATCGATAGTGAATAGAATAGAAATTAGAGTAAAGTAGGAAGAGAAGGCAAGAAATTGTTGCCTTGATTGTAAATGAACCCCCTTTTCATTGAAGATATGGTGAAATGTGTCGTTTCTTTGCAATACGCATGGTCTCTTGTTGAATCTTCATTGTAGATGATAAATGATTAGATTGAATGAAAGAATTTATTGAATGTACTCGCATGGAATCTACCTAGCCCAAACCACTAGCCTTTTGCTAACTGTAAGAGCGCCTTGCATGGTCAACTGGCATAGAACGAGCTTAATCCCGAGTCATAACACCTTTGTTGTTCACGCATTATCTTGAATGGTGATCAGTATCTGATGGTGTACGATTTGGACATATTTGAAACATCCCTTAGAAGATCGCACTGAGTTGGTGTTGAATTGTTCTACCTGATGGTGAAACCCAGCCCACTAGGGCTCCACCTATTTATTCATCCATCTTCTTACATTCTAGGTAGTAGAGTGGACTTCCTGAACCCTGCATCTTTTACCATTTGTTTGTCTTCCAATTAGTAAATAGGACTTGTGATTCCAGCAAATCAGACGTTCAGGTCATCGAGTGTAAGTCCCCTTGTGATTCCAGCAAAATCACATCATACCACGAAGAGCTTATCCACGAGTAGAGATCCTACATAACAAAACCTTGAAGCTTCTCCGATTGATCCTTTTGCGATATCTTCAGCATTCGGGAGCTTTATTCAAGAGAGGATAAGGTACCTTTAGGTATTTTATTCTGTGTTTGGTCGTGTACAAAAGACACATCAACACTACTCCATGGGTGTCTGATTATAGTAAACTTATTCCTATCATTATGAGATTACTAATTTTTGGTTGATCTAGAATATAAGAATAACTAGAGTGAACCAAAAAAGATATGAATTTATTGCACTTGAGGTAATAGATGTGTGTCATGCCTCTAATCCTCATCTTAATATATGTTAAGATCACCCTTGCTTTGAGGCAAAGAGATATTTGTGATGTTGTGCAAACATTAGGTCCATTAGAATAATATCCATATAGTTAATGGTCAATATTGTATCATAATTAGTTTAGATTTTGTCAGCTTATTTTACATAGAATGTTTCTATTTTTTGTTTTATGTTGTTTCGTAGTTTATTTTAGAAACTCTTGCAATGTAATTGCCTATAAATTGTTTCTCATTCCTCATTAATAAACAAGCAATTACCACTGTCTCATTTGAGTAACTTGGTATCAGGGTAAGAAAATCTTTCCTAGCTTCTTTCAAAAAAAAAAAATCAGATTTTCTTAGGGCCTGTTTTTTCAGAGTCTGTAATTCATGATTTATCACGTGAGCTATTTTGATAAAGTCGTGGTTTTTAATCCTCTGAAAAACGAAGGTTTTTTGTTCAAAAATATCGTTTGTTTTTGGTGTTTATTCGTGGTTGCTCATTCTGCAAATCACACGGCTGAAAATCATGACTAAGTTCATGGTGGTTTGCAGCGGTTGAAGAAAATCACTTTTTTTTAGAATCTGCAAGGTCGTGCAACGTTATTTTACAGAAAATTGTGATGAAACTCTTCTACAAGTGTTGTTTTTGTTCTCAGTCCAATAGCTAGGGTTTGTCTATTTTCTGCCCGCGCACGTCTTCCTGCCAACGTTTTTTGGAGCCGCATTTTCTTTGTTCGAACAGCCCATGTTTGTTCACGATTTGTCTGAAAATCGTAGAGGTTTTGTGCTCACATTTTGACGCAATCTCTTTTGAGAATTGCACCAACTTTGTGTATTTTGGCCATTTTTCATATTTGGCTAGGTTATGTTCTTTTGCAGAAAATCATTTGCGACTAGACTTTTCAACCTGTTTGTGAAGATTTGCAGATTTTCCTAGCCAACCTAGGATTCCTAGGTCTCTGTACCTACAGCCAGGACTTGTTTTTTCTGCATTGGGAGTCGTACAAGGAGACATTCATGTCTCGAAAAATGTGCCTTGGGATTCGTGCCTAGTCATATTTTAAATTTGAAGCTTCTGCCTTGATTTTTTGTGCCTTCACTAGTTTGACCTCGAGGTACGTGATGGCATCTTTGATAAATATTGTGCTTGAAAGCAGCCAAAAATTCACTGGGAAAAACTATAACACTTGGAAGCAGTGGATGTTGACTATCTTTGAGTATAGGTGTCTTGATGCAATTGTTCTAGGCATGTCTACACATCCTTCAACAACGGGAAAAGACCAGGACAAATGGGACGAGCGCAACCGAGAAGCTGTCATGCTCATCAAACTCTTAGTCAAAGATGATCAGCTCCCGCAGGTGCCATCTGGTAAAACTGCTAAGGAAAATCTGGGATCATTTGAAGGCCCTTCATGAAACCTCTGACAAGAGAAGAGTGTTCTTTCTCAAGAAGATGTTTTCCATCATGATGGATGAGAAAATATCCTTACAGGAGCATCTAACAAAGATTAAGGACATCCGTGATCAGTAGGAGGTGATTGGTCGAACAATGGAGGAGGAAGACATGGCAGTCATCACTCTGAAGAGTATGCCAAAATCTTATGAGCATTTCATTGAAACGTCCAGCATTACTTCAACTAATATTGATTTGAAGTTTCCAAATCTTTGTATCAATAGTTTGGTAGTAGTGCCAATTCATCCTCCATTGAACAAGCATTCTCTGCCAAGTCTTTTGCTAAGGGCAAAGGGAAAGGTCACACTTCTCAGCTGAAAAGCTCAAGTCCTTGGAATAGCAAGAAGAAAAAGAGCGTTTAGTGTAACTATTGTCACAAGTATGGTCACATGAAGGCCGACTGTCGACATCCATTGGCTTCTGAGCAAAAGAAGCAAGGAGGGTCTCAACCCAAAAGAAACGTCGTCGAGCACTCTAATTAGAAAGAATCTGCCTTCTACACCTTTATGGCCAAAAGAACTATAGATCCAGTAAAATCTTCTCCCTGGTATATCGATTCAAGGGCTTCTCGGCATTTTACTCATCAACAAGATTGGAACCATTCTCTGATTCAATGATCTTTGGAGGAGGAGAAGAGTATACTATTGTCGGTAAGGGCAATGTGCAGACTCACTCTGGAGGGAGAAATTTGATATTTCTAGATGTATACTATGTTCCAGGCATGGAACTTAACTTCTCTCAGTTAGTCAAATCATGAGACATTCTCCCCAGCTGGATGTTGTTTTCAGTTCCCACACTTGCAACATTATTGATACGGAGACCCGCACTACAATTGCTATGGGACGAGGATCATGGTCTTTATAGACTTGTTGATTCGAGTGATTCTCAAGAGCACGCCATGGCAACTAGAAGTTCTTCCATCGGCAATCTTTGGCATCAACGTTATGGGCACTTGAATGTGCACTATCTCTCTCAATTATCTCGAGAGGGTTTGGTTGCTAGTCTACCTAAGATCTAGACTCAGCATCATGGCACTTGCGGAGCTTGTCAAGTTGGGAAGCAGCATTGGACACCATTCTCAAATAGCGATTCTTGGCAAGCCTCCAAGGTACTTCAATTGCTTCACGCTGATGTATGTGGACCAATGAACACTCCTTTTGTTATTGGGTCCAGGTACTTTTTATTATTTGAAATTCAATAGAAAAATGTGGGTGTATTTTCATAAGAATAAATCATAAGTGTTCTGTAAATTTCAGCAATTTAAGGCCTTAGTTGAGAAAGAGTCAAGTTCTTAGATTAGTACTCTAAGGTCAAATAATGGAGGGGAGTTTTGTTCATCTGATTTCTCCACCTTTTGTGTTGCACACGACATTAAGCGCCAACTTATCACACCATACACCCCTCAGCAAAATGGTGTCATTTGTTGAAATAGTAGCTAGCTCGGATACCTACTATATTTTAATGTTGTCAATGACAATTAAAATATGCTTGTATTATCTATTATGTAAATGTGTTATTGGGTTGGACCCAAATGTAACATGGAAGGCAATTCAATGTGTTATTGGGCTGGACCCATATGTAACATGGAAAGGCAATTCAATGTGTTATTGGGTTGGGCCCAAACGTAACGTGGAAAGGAAATTCAATAACTATTGGGCTGGACCCAAATGTCTAACGTGGGAAATGTACAATGACAATATAACATTATTCAATAAACATGCAAGCCGACTTGAGGATGATTGGCGCCAAAAGGTTGATATATAACCACTCCAAGATGAAGTCATTTGAACACAATCATTATCAAATACTATCTACTCTCCTAGCAGTGATCCTTCCTCATGCGAACTTGTATAAGGCGATTGCGCAAACTCTTCAAGGTTGATTGTGGCAAAGTTGTCAAAGTTCTTCATAAGATCTCTTGTGCGAATCTGATCTAGACATCTGCTGCTACTCCTAATCATCTGCTGTTAATGAAGGGCTGCATTCATCACCGATATCTTGAACAGCAATCTGAGATAAGTCATTGCCTTGTAAACTGTCTACATATGAGATAATACATATCACATTTAAAGGCTGGGTTTTTCACCTCCAAGAGGGAGGTTTTCCCAGGGTATTGGTGTCTTATGTTTTATTGTTGTTACTATTTATTCACAGTCTGATTATAATCTAATTGGTTAAATTAACATCTGATTGCTTAAACTTAACATGGTATCAAAGTTTTAGGTTCATTCAAATAATCAAATTATTAGTTGCCCTTCACTTTCAGTTTGTTGTTTTAGTTTTGCAAGATGGTTACAGGTCTGAAAGTAGAGGAGAGACTTAAAGGTGCCCTCAATTTCACATCATGGAAGGTTTGTGTTCTCCTTGCTCTTGAAGAATTAGAGCTGTTACAGTTTGTGGAAGATATGGATCTGACTGAACCTTCGGATCCGGAACAGCTAAAGCAATTCAAGAAGAATGCTCTCAAAGAAAAGAAGTTCCTTATTGATTCCATAAAGGATCATCTTGTTCCAGTCATCTCCAAATTGAAGACAGCTCGAGAGATGTTTAAACATCTAGAAAGGATATATGAGATCAACAACATCAGTCAGACACTTACATTGAGGCAGCAACTTCTTCAAGTCAAAATGAACAAAGGAGATTCAATCATGTCCTTCTTCATTAAGATTTCAGAATTGAAGGACCAACTCAACGCCATTGGAAGCGAGGTTGTGGACAAGGATATTGTCATGATTGCTTTGAATGGTCTTCCTAACTCTTGGGATCCTTTTATTCAAAGCATAAGTGGAAGAGCTGAATTCCCTTCCTTCGATCGCCTCTGGTCAGATTGCATTCAAGAGGAGTTACGCCTTGCTGCCAGAGAAATGCATAAAGGCTCTCATCGAGGAGATCAACATGTGCTTGCATCTCACATGTTAGAAGAAAGGGAGGCCATTGGAAGAAGAACAACTTCAGAAGAGATAGAGACTTCAGACCTCCTGCTTACGATTCAAGGAAGAAGCCAAGGGATCTTTCACGTGTCCGTTGCTTCAAATGCGACAAGCTTGGACATTATGCTAAAGAATGTCAGAACCTGCCCATGCAAGGAGAGGCCAACATGAATGAAGTTGCAAACTCAGAAGACAATGAAGACTACCTCTTCATTTCTGCCAACCGATAGCAACACTTGGTTGATCGACAGTGGTGCATCTAGACACATCACGAGATATCGAGAGCATCTCTCAGACTTGATGGAGAAAGAGTCCAACCTTCATGCGGTAATTGGTGATGATGCTCGGTATTCGGTAAGAGGTTTTGGTAGCACTTCTTTAAATTTAGAATCTGGCATGTCCTTGCATCTTAGTGATATCTTATTTGTCCCTGGAATTAAGAGGAATTTAATTTCTATTTCTGCTCTAGAAGATAAAGGTTATCAAATACCATTTTCTGAGGGTAAAGTACTTGCATGGCCTAAGAAATCTACTATTAAATCTGCTCGTGTTATTGGAAATAGATATGATAGTTTGTTAAAGTTCTTCATAAGGTCTCTTGTGCGAATCTGATCTAGACATTTGCTGCTCCTCCTAATCATCTGCTATTAATGAAGGGCTACATTTGTCACCGATATCTTGAACAGCAATCTGAGATAAGTCATTGCCTTTTAAATTGTCTGCATTTGAGATAATACATATCACATTTAAAGGTTGGGTTTTTCATCTCCAAGAGGAAGGTTTTCCCAGGGTATTGGTGTCTTGTGTCTTGTGTTTTATTGTTGTTACTGTTTATTCACAGTCTGATTATAATCTAATTGGTTAAATTAACATTTGATTGCTTAAAATTAACATCATTGAGCGTCTAAATCGCACCATTACTAAAATGGCTCATTCTATATTGGAGCACGGACATGTTCCTAAGAAATACTGGGCTAAAGCAGTTTATATTGCAGTCTATCTTCTGAATCGATCATCGGTTACCTACACAGGTCGTTAAGAAGATGACTCCTAAAGAAACCTGGTCAGGACAAAAGCCTAAGGTAAGCCATTTGAAAGTCTTCGGATCTACTGCTTATGTGTGGATTTCAGATGCCAAGCGCACCAAGTTGGATTCCAAGAGCCAAAAACTTATGTTTACTAGTTACAACAACAATCACAAGGCATACAGGTTGATTGATATGGAGACAGGTCATCTCATATTCAGTTGCGATGTTGTGGTTGATGAGACTACTGGTCCTTTTCTTTCTTCTACTACTATGAGTCCTGAGGATCAGCCTATGAAGGCTTCTGATTTGGGTGTTCGTCTGCCCTTAGGATTACCTGATGGGAGAGCTTCAAATCACTCTGACTCTAAAGGAGAGGAGTCTCGTAGGCATGATACTGCACACCCTCACTTTCCTTAGAATATGCATTCAAATGACTTTGTTCCAACACCCCCAAGAGATGTTGTTTCTCCTATGCCAGACATTGGTACTTCTACCCTCCAGCTTAAGTGGTGGGTCGAGACTATAGGGGATCTTCATGATGATGAGCTCATTGAGGGTAGATCACTTCGCTAAAACAGCAAGCAGCAAAACACAGTCAACATCCACAGCATATATGAGCATCACACATATTCGAAGGCTAAAGGAATTCCTAAGTGGGAAAAGGCTATGGAAGTCGAATACCATAGTCTTCTGAAGAATAACAATTGGGTCCTTTCTAATCTTCCTCCTGGGAAGAAACTTATCAGCTGCAAATGGGTTTAAAAGGTCAAGTATCATGGAGATAGTACTCTGGATAAATACAAGGCAAGGTTGGTGTTGACGTGTTTTTTATGACAGCGTCTAACACAAAATAAAGTCACCAACGGTCACCTTATCCTCTCTTGATCAAGATTAGTCCATATGCTAGGATTGCTTAAAGTTCAAACGGCTAATTCCAAGGTTCCTTCAGTGCGTGGACGTGACTCGGTTGTTTGATGGGTTTGCTAATAACCCAAGGGGCCTTGCATGTGTTCAATTGAAGAGAACTTATGCAAGCTCATGGATTCCTACACAAATGATTTGCAATGAACCTCTAGTTTTAGATCTTTTGGATTTTTTGAAATATGCGGAAAGTATATTGGAGTAGGGTAGAGAACTATGCTAAAGTTAATCTAATCCTAAGAACAGGAGACGGAATTACTTATGCAAAATCAAACCACTCTTCGTTTCGCCAGCAAAGCACAACTACACGAAGGCGGTGCAATCTTCAAAGGGTGCGTGGAGGCTTTTCAAATCATCAATATAGACCATCGGATTGAACAATCTCTACTGATGACAGAAGTTAAACGCATACACATCAACAGGCTCAGGCTAACTTTGCACAACGTACAACAATCAGTTGCACACCAAAAGTATGAGCTCGGATTCTGCAACAAGTTCTCCTATCAGATCCAGTTCTTCTAACAACTCATAAGCAAATCTAATCTAATTGAAGAGAGCAAGACCATGCAAATTGCCAAAGTAGAACAAGAATACACCATCAAATTGAACAATGCATTAAGTTGGCTACTTCACAATCCTGATGCAACAATCTCCAACAATAATCTCTCCTCCTTTACAAATGAGGGGGTCACCCCCTTATATAGGCCTCAGGCCATGCAAACCCTAATTGGGGTTTCCCCAAAAGATTCCCCACTCAAGGTGCAACAAGGCGTGAATCGGTAATAAATAACCCACTATGCCCATGTACAATTAATTTAAAGAGCCTAAAATAGTGCCCACTAGCACATTAAATGTGCCCCATGATGTTGATTATGCCCAGAATATAGCAAACACCCATGCAAGGAATAAATGCCCATCATTCTCCATATGACAACGACATGCACGGAGAATAAAACAATAAATAAGGCGGCATGCAGGGAGATTCCCTCTTTGATGGTGACATGCATTGGCTGGACCCACATCTAGTCAAAATACCTTCAGTAATAAAAACGCCACCACTATTCAACCAAAAGATTCTCATCCAAAAATGGACAACCATTATCCCGTTCATTTATGGCGTATGCAATGAATCTGCCGATGACGGCTTCTAGCTCTCCGATGGAGACACTTGGCACATTTTCAATGTCAAATTCCATCAAGGCAATTTCTTCCTCGCTTTTGGAAAAGAAGCTTTCCCACTCCGTCATGACTTCCTGCGTCTTTTTCATTATACTGGAGAATGAAGAAACATTTGCAAAATGTTCCTTAGGGAATGAACCTACAAAGAAGAAATCGTGCAACTGAGATTTCGGGGAGTTCACCGTTATTCCTCCGTCATTGAGTTTCTTTGCAAACAATGCTTCTATTGTACTAAGGATGTCCTCCTGTACCCCTCTGATAGACTCCTTCAAGGTGACAGAGTCAACGCTGAATTTGTCAAAGGTGTTCTTTCCTGAGCAGATGGCGTAGAACCATCGAGGAAAGTCATAAGCTTCATTTTCTTGGATCACTTTCCCGTCCACCAGAGTTTTCCTCGGAGTCTTCGTCAGAGCCCTGAGTTGCAGAATGGTTAAGTCTTGGTATATGTCTACATCCTCCCATAATCCTTTTGTTGTCACCAATCTGTTTAGGAGGGCCACGAGCTTCGAATGAAGCTGAGCTAGATCCTCAATTCCTACCTCGGCATAAACGTCCTCTACCCATTCCCGAAAATTTTGCGCCATTGCTCTAATCAACTTTGCATCATCAACCACCTCTTTGAGAAGGGACGGAGGAGGAGTGAATGAAGGACCTGCCTCCTTGAGAGGTCTTTTGAAACTCTTGACGTATTCGCATAGGACTCTATTTTCTTCCCTCAACCGCTTACATTTCGCCTTTGATTTCAGCAACTTCTCCTTCATGGCAAGGGAAGATTCTTCAAAGTCTCCCACTACTTGACCTGTGGAAGCATGGCCAAGATCAATTTGTCTGATGACATAATCCTCTTGCCTAATCTCACTTCTATCTTTATCCACTACAGGTTCAGCAATATGCAAGGTCTAGGATCCAGATTCTTCCCTGACCACCTTGGAAAACTTTCGGGGAGCCTTTCTTTCCACTGGCCGATCCATCCTCTTCAATAATTCTTCCAACTCCTGAGCAGGATTGGTTCCTCCTACTTCATTCCCCAGCCTGCCTATAAACTAGTCTGGAGCGGGGATGGAGTGGCTATGATCTTCTACATGCTCCTGTTCCTGAGATTCTTCCTCCATCTCACCAAGGATAGCCTCCATGAAGCTATCTTGGCGAGCTTCCTCCTGGTGTGGGGGACTTTCTTGCCTCTAACTTCTTGGTTGACGATGTTTTTGCGAAGCATTGATGCTGAGTATATCGGGTGTTGGAATGCTCCCTGGAAGCAAGCTCGTGGTATGTGGAAACATTTCAACTTCCTGCACACTCAAAGATTTAACTGGCGAATGTTCCCTTTCGGTCCTTGCTCTCTTTTGTGGAGGTTCTTCTTGTTGGGCTTCCTATTGAACCTCCTATGGGATTTCCTGCTGGATATCTTTCTTCTTTGTTGTCCTTGGCCTCTTTGGGGCATTTTTCCCTTTGTCCATCCGAGCTTCCCTTCCTGCCCGAACCTGTGAAGAGCTTTCCGTTGCCTCACTGTGGGAATCCAGACTTCCCATTAGCTGGTATGTTAGATGGACATTTTCTTCCACCAACTTTCTTATCTGCCTATCAATCCAGTGCTTAGTGAATTTCAACACTGGTCTAGCCAAGATATTCAAATCATCCATCTCGGGCTCTGACCAATCTAGCAACTGAATAGGTTGATCCATTACTTTCTCGAATTCAAGTTGTATCAAATTTGCATCTTCCTCCACCTGATAAATTTCACTTATCCTAATGGTGTCGAGGGGCAATCTGGAATGCATTCTCTTCCGGACCTCAAGTTCATCCTTGGCACCTGCCCAACAATCCTCTAAGTGAAACCTGTGTATGAATTTGATGTCGGCAACCTTTCTGATTTGGCTGTAAGGATCATATTGGGCCCTGGATGTATAAAATGGCAAGTGATAGAATGCCAATTCCCCTGCTGCACTTTCAGTGGCTTCCAGGCCTGGGCATATTTCCATGAAGTCGCCCAGAACAACTTGAAATTCAATTGATTGCTTCTTCTTCTTCTTCTTCTGCAATTGATCATAGGTCGTTAACTGCCTCATGAGCTCTAGCAACACAAGCTTGTCTGATGGATATCTGGGCAACTTGTATGACTGGAAGGAGAATCCTTGTGTCCTGATGTAGGTGAATTTAGGGAATTGTAAGAACGCAACTCCATACCTCCGAACCAAGGCACTTGCTTACGGTGACATCCTTACGTGCAACTTCTTCTGCATGAGCCACGTCAAGTACATGGTGAAGGTGTCATTCGCCAACCTATAAGAATTAATATTGTGGAGATGCAGCTGGGGATAACATTCATGTACTTTTAACTGAGCTAGTCCGCAACCCATGATTCCTCTTGCTAGTAGCCCATCGAATCCTCCTCTTCGTGCAAGCATATAGAACAGGTAGGAGCTCATGAAAAAGGACTGGGATCTTTTCTCTTTTAGGTTCTTCAACTGCTCATGCAAGTAGTGACTGATCAATCTAGCCCAGTCGATCAGCGTATTTGAATTCATGATCTCACCTATGTAGAAGAACATCCAGGCCTCAAAGTTCAGAGAATGTGGGCATCCCATTACTCTGCTCAGCATTTTTATCAGGTCTACATACTCCTGCTTGAACTCAAAGATGGTGAGAGTTTTGGGCATCTTGGAAACGTGCACCCTAGGCTTCAGCAACCACTGTTTATTAATCAAATCAGCACACTTGGCAGGACCTACCTCATATACTGCCTGAGCTCCACTGCTGGTCCTATACATCATGGAATAATGTGAAGGAATTCCGAAAGCCTCACCAATTGACTCTGGAATCAATGTTGCCAGCAGCTTGCCATGTGGCGTTGAGATTGTTTTTCGCTCCAAATTGTAATGTGTTGCACATTCCAAGACCAGGTCTGGGCATTGAATAGCAGGAGGAAAACCAGCTGCTGCAACAATTCCACTTTTCACAATTCTGACAGCTGTCGAGGATGGATTGTGCCCTGCTGTTCCGAACATTCGGATCTTGAATGCAGCCAGGTTGAATGTGCCTAGATTAGTATCGCTGATTTCATCCCATCTTGAATTCAACCGAGAATAAGGGAGAAAACTTTTCATTTCCGCCTTGATCAATGCCTGCCTGAAGACAGTGGCTACCTTGCTTGATTCCGCCAGCCTGGAAGCACCTTGGAAATGATAAAAACAGAGACTAAGTATGACTATTCTTCACTTCTCCACTTCTTCTTTCCTGAATCTTGCATGTGAGAAATGAAATGCGTTTCCAAACTTATATAGAATTCTTAAGAGGCATTAATTTAGCAATTGCATTCATGATGCGTCATACTTGCCCCAATCACTACGCCATGCAAAGGCAACTTCCCATGCGAATGAGTTCAAATTTAGAACTTTCCTTAAATGCTCCAAGTCATGTGTCATACTTGGAAGATTCTCTTCGCCAACTCGTTGATTTTCACTCTTCGCAATTTTGGAGGGAATTCGAAGGATCCTCTCAGTATTTGCTTGATTCCATTCTAACTTATCGTCTCCTACTTTTGAAGGAATTTCCATGTCTCTTTTCAACATCCCTATTTTTTAGGGATCCTCCTAAAATTTAGGAGTCGGGTTCATTGGATGGAGAATTTCACCCTGATTCCGAATCTATAAAATTTTCCACACTTCGTCGAGACTCGATGTCTAAAAATAGCAAATTCAAAAATTTGCTCGAAGGGAATTTTGCTTTTTATTCCTCTTGACTCCTTGGATTCCATGCCTTAGGCAAAATTTCAACTTTTTAGCTTGGGCGTTGAATTCACTATGCCTTGGAATTTTTTCATTTTTTACACCTTCCATGGGTATACCATTTTGGTGCCCAATCACTCCCTTGGGCGAAATTTTCACTATGTGGAGGATTCATGAAATTTTTTCATCTATCGTTGCCTTCCTTAGTTTGGCGCCCAACTGCATACTTGGGCGGATTTTCTCATGGGCCAAGGATTCATAAAATTTTCCACTATACCTTGCCTCTTCCATTTTGGCACCCAACTGCATACCTGGGCACTATTTTCACTCTGCCATGGATTCATGGAATTTTCCACATATCCTTGCCTCTTCCATTTTGGCGCCCAACTGCATACCTGGGCGTTGTTTCCACTAGGGCAAGGAATTCTTGGAATTCATAGTTCGATTTTCCAGGCTTAGGACAATTTGACCCCTCTACAATTTTGGAGTGACTTTTTGAACCTTGGTGAATTTCTGAGCTTTCCATTTTAGGCATAGACTTCCAACATTTGACCAATATCTGGCTTTCTCTGTCTGCTATCTGATTCTCCGGAATTAGAAATATCTACAAACGTCTGATCCTTGTCGCCTTGTCTGACTGACCCTACCAGTACTGACTTTCCAAAAATAGAAACCTTCAAGGTATCAGCGTTAAACCCCTAGACAGGGTGTAGGAATGACTTACTATAAATAGAAACTTACTAAAGATAGAAATTACTAAAAATAGTAAGTTTGATTTTTGGCAAAATGACGACATTCCGGGACTCGGAAAAATCCCTAAAAAATAGGGATTTTCTAAAAATAGAAAGTTGCTCCGTTTGGGCTCAAATTTTACTGGGAGGTTCCTTGAAGGGTCCTAATTCCAGTTGTATCTTCAGTTTTCCCAAAACCCTAACAGAAATCCCTAAAATCTAGGACAGAAGGCAGAAACCATAAAAAGGGGCAAAACAAGCCCTAGACTTCATAGAACTTACTCGACAGAGAAGCAGATCGACTCTAACTGACCCCCGAACATCCGCAAAGTGGAGAGATTGAAGAGATTGCTACCAAAACACACAAAAAAACAAGACCAAACGACCAAAAGGGGCAAAAGCTAGGGGGGTCCCTATCTGGGATGGGGTGATGTGTGATTAGGTCACAACAGTTGGTAGCTCGAGGATTCACGCAACGGGAGGGCATTGACTATAAGGAGATTTTTTTCTCCTACTACCAAGATGAGCACAATTCGTCTTCTTCTTGCAATTGCAACTCAGATTGGATGGAAACTCCATCAAATGGATGTAAAGAGTGCCTTCCTCAACGATGAGTTGCAAGAAGAAGTCTATATGACACAGCCTCTTGGTTTCAAAGTTGTTGGTAAAGAACATCAAGTATGTAGATTGGTGAAAGCACTCTATGGCCCGAAACAAGCTCCTCAGGCTTGGTACATCAAGATTGATTAGTACCTAGTTGATCATGGTTTTCAACATAGTCCCTCTGACACTAATTTGTATGTCAAACACTCTAGTGATGATATTATTTTTCCTTGTTGTCTATGTTGATGACTTAATCATTACTAGCAGTTCAGCAAATTTGATTGCAGCAAGCAAACAGGATTTGTGCCAAGCTTTTAACATGACAGATTTGGGGCTTCTCCATTACTGCTTAGGTGTTGAGGTTTGGCAAACCGGTGCCAGTATTTTTATCTCACAGTCTAGGTATGCTAGAAGTCTACTTGACAAATTTCAGATGTAGGATTGTAAACCTGCTTCCACACCTATGGAGAAAGGGCTAAAGTTGTTAGCCAAGTATGATTCACCTATGGTGGATGAACCAACATTCAGGCAACTAGTAGGCAGCTTCATCTACCTCACTACCACTAGACCTGATCTCAGTTTTGTCGTGAGCTACATTTCTCGCTTCATGACAACCCCAAAATCTATGCATTGGGTTGAAGTGAAGCGTGTGCTACAATAAGTGAAGGGCACTTCAGATTTTGACATTCTATATAGCAGGTGCAAGGATCCAAAGCTGATTGGTTATACAGACTTAGATTGGGCAGGTTCAATGGATGATAGAAAATCCAATTTTGGGTATGTATTCAGTTTGGGTACAGGTGTTGTCACATGGACCAGCAAGAAGTAACAGGCAGTGGCTCTTTCCTCGACTGAAACAGAATATCAAGGAACAATTAAAGCAGCTTGTGAAGCAATTTGGCTTCGAAGGATGCTTTTTGACATGCAAATGACTCAAGCAGGTCCTTCTCCCTTGTACACTGATAATCGAGGGATGCTCGAATTGGCCAAAAATCCAGTCTTCCATGAACATACCAAGCATGTTGACCTTCATTGTCACTACATCCGCAAGCTAGTAGAAGGCAGATCAATTCAGCTGCAGTATGTTCCGACAAAGGATTAGACTGCAAATATTCTCGCCAAGTCTCTGAGCCCAGATAGGTTTGTCAAATTTAAGGGGCAACTTGGTGTACTTGACAGATTGACCATTAAGGGAGGGTGTTAGAATAATATCTATATAGTTAATGATCAATATTGTATTAAATTAGTTTAGATTCTGCCAGCTTAGTTTGAATAGAATGTTTCTATTTTTTGTTTTTTGTTGTTCGGTAGTTTCTTTTAGAAACCCTTGCAATGTAATTGCCTATAAATTGTTTCTCATTCCTCATTAATAAACAAGCAATTACCATTGTCTCATTTGCGTAACAGGGTCAACCAAATTAAATAAGGAAGACAAATCTCTTAGGGTTAGTTTAGAGACCCCCACATTGAAACAGTTTGGTTAAAACCATCATTGCTCTAGGACAAGCAATCTTGGGAAGGGCAGACTGTCATGCCCCTGCCCTATAAGTCAAATCGCAGCATTAATAAATAAAATTCAGGCAATAAATTAATAAAAACTCATGAGGATCCGACCTCACACATAAACCCTAGGCAACTTGATAGATAGGGCTGACCAAGAATAAAGGCATAAGAATAATAATAATAAATAAAAATAGAGGGCCGAGTGGATAATTTAAGAGCTAGGAAAGGTGACGACCTGTTGTGACCTTTTCACACATCGCCCCATTGCTAACGGGGACCCCCTCTTTTCCTGCTTTCCATGTTGTTAGGTTAGGGTTTTGGCTGCTTAGTGGGCAATTTTGTGTTTCTCGTGCCGGAGTCTCGGAGTTTTGATCATGCCTAATGCCGTTTAGGGTTTTTGAGGTTATAGGATCAAGTTGTAACATTGATATTTTAATGATCCTAAATTTTGTCTAAGTGTTGACCTTTTTGAGCATTAACGTGTTTTTAAACACATGCATCAGTGATTTTAAAGTGCCAAGGTATTCCTAGACCTTTTGGAGTTGTTTTCTCACTCTTAAGATATTATTTAAGTTGATTTCGCACTTTAACCCAATAATTTCCTAGTGTTTCGCTCAATTTTTTGGAAAATTTGCCCAAGTCCAGTCTAATTTTGAAGGTTCTAAGCGATTTTGAGTGGTTAAAATGCCATATACCTAAGGGAAATCCATATTTCAAGGGTTAGAAGGTCAAGTTCCATGCTAGAGGTGTTTTTCCCCTCATATTCCAGACTACCCACCCTTTTCCCCCACTCAAAATCCACACTACACATGGGTTTCCCCTAAAATCCATACTAGCTATGATTTTCCACCACTGTTTATCTATACCCATATCGATTTTCCCCTGGAAGTGCTAAAATTTGTCTAAGTGTCGGGATTTTTCCAGACTGCCATCGATTTTCCACCAGGAGTGCGGACAATGTTAAGGATGATTCCATGCCTGGGTTGATTTTCCACCAGGCTGTTTTGTGACAAGTTAATGCGGATTTTTGTGCAGACTCTCAATCCATACCCAAGTCGATTTTCCCCTGAGAGCATTTTGATGAGTTTTGAGTCCGGATTTTCATCCAGACTGAGGTCGATATTCCACCAGGGAGTGTTTTTTGCAAACAAAGTGAATTTGGAGTGTGGATTCCTTGTCCAAATTGCCATCGATTTTCCCCTGGCCTGTTTTGTATGCATTTTGATGAAATTTTGTATGGATTTTTATCCAAGCTAAGATCGATTTTCCTTTATGGGGATTATTTTGACATTTTAAGTGATTTTAAAGGGATTTTTTAATCCCAACTAAAGTCGATTTTCCCTTGGAGGCTCAATTTTGACTTAAAATTGAAATATTTAATAAGTGAGCCCCATTTTGAATTGTTTTTAAAACGATGATTGACAATTATTTAAAATTTTAAAAACAAAATTAAATAACTTGCAATAAGCATTTAATGTTTTTACCCTTCTAGAAGCAAGTTAATTTTGCCAAACAAGTATATAAGCAAGTGTTTTATCCCACATTGCTTGTGTGGTGAAAGTGTGAGGCAAAAACAAGTATAAGAGAGGAGTCTCCAGCAATATTTTATTATTAAATCTGTCAGGTGTCTCCATGAAAGGCGATTTTTCTCTCTTATTGGCGAATTTTGGCAAAGTGCTGAAGTGAAGTGTTGGATTGAGGATTTCTTTCCTCCTCCATTATTTCCAGCTTAGTAGTCATTTCCATTGCTGCCATTGAAGATCATTTCCAGATTTTCGATTTTCCCAAGTTTGGCGATTTTTGTTGAGGATGGCGATTTTAGTGTTTGAGTGCTTTGGTGATTTTAGTGTTTGAGAGCTTTGGCGATTTTAGTCTCCATTGTGGCGAGCTGTTCCAGGCCTCCATTGTTGCAGATTCGAGCTACATTGAAGACATTTTTAGAATTTTCAAAAATGGCGCTATAGCTGGAAAAGTTCGATTTTTATTTTGCAAGTACTGGGAGCTTACTTTGGTGAATTCCATGCATGTTTGATGCCACCTTTGCCTCCCTACTTGCTGTCATTTGCTTCAGATCTGAGTTTGCTTCAGATTTAGACCTCTATTGTTGGCTATACATTCAATTTTCAGACTTAACCTTCATTGCCCAGCCAGCTGCAACTTTAGAGATTTACATTTGGAGACATTTTGGGGGCATTTTGGAATCATTTTCAGACCATTAGAAGGCTGTCTTAAAGTCTGCAACTGTGTTAATGGCTGCTTGTCCTCAGAAATTTATCTTTTACCAGCCATAACTATGTTTCCAAAATTAATTATTTTCATCATCAAGACTGATTTTTATCAAGTTTGCATATTTTTGAAAGATTGCAACATGTTTTTTGAAGTTAATTTATTAGTTGCAGGTTGTCTTCAGATTTGTGACGTCCATTGTTGACTGCGGAAGGTGTCTTCAGACCTACCTTGTGTGAAAACACAACCTTTCACACCTTTCCTTAGTCATTGTTGATCCGGTATACTCCTTTGCATTTTAGTTTGCATAATTTCTAGGCATAAGGAGGTGTTAATGAATTTTATAGAGGGTTTTCATGCCCTAGTGTTGTCACACTTTGAATCTAATTGTCAAAATCTACAAAGAGTATGAATTATTCTCCTGACTTTATGCTCTAATTAGCTTAACATCTTTAAAAAGTCGGGAATTTTATCAATAACATTATTTATTTTCCTAAGTCTAACTTCAAGCTTCGTACAAACGATGTCGAAGTCCGGATTTAAGGAAAGGAAAGAACTACTGAAGATGCTAGAGACAACATTCTATCCAGAGCTCAAGATTTCATCAAGATGGAAGGAGATCACAGCTACAAACATGCATTTCCTAGACTTACACCAGATGCGACAGTGGATGTTCGGAGTCGGAAATCAGGTTCCTTCCACAGCATATGCGAACATTATGAAGAGTGGTATTTTTCATGCCGCTGGATTTCCACAGTCCATACAGTGCAGTGAGCTTATCCTGGAGTGTGCACGATGTTAGGATCCGCTCACGCGAATGATCAAAACTCCTAAGGGCGTTGTTATTGCCTACCTTGATGAGGATGTTATTGCTGAGGTGTTCGGAATTCCACGCGGAACAGATATGAAGGATGCGACCAAAGATGAATATACAGAAAGATACACGAAGAAGATGGGTGCCTACAAAAATATAATAAACAAAGAGTGGATGATTGAGCCTAGGTCTCATCATTCCAAGGCTCCCAAGACACTCATGTGCATAGACTTCAAAGGAGTATAGCGACTTAATATTCCTACTCAACAGAGTGATGGGGATGCCACAGGGAGCAATATTCGATGGATGGATGTTCTATTTCATCCAGGATTGTCTTAGAGGAACATTAGTAAATTGGTCTACGATTATAAGTGACAATCTAGACTTTCAGCTGAGGAATGTAGAGCGGTCCAAGTCATTTGCCATGACTTCTTACCTGGTATACTTGCTTGCATGGTTTATTTCATACAGAGGATTGATATGCAAGGGTGAAGTCGGGAATGGGCAAGGACAATTCAGGAGTCATGAATGCTACCCCCAGCTGAGCATGTACAAAATTGAAGACTATAAGAGAGTGAATGATGCATTCACTATGTACATCACGCGGATGCTGCAAGGCGGAATCCACAGAAGATTGTCCAAAGAGGCAACAGAGCTAATAGAGAAATATGGATCATGGTATATTCAGTTTCCCACTTTCACGTACCTTAGGATTCATGGGTTTCAATCTGAACCCTACAGACTTCCTAGATATCCGACCGACAGAATGAACTTGTTGGAAGTGGTGAGACAGCTTCTAGAGTTCGATGTCATTCAAAGAGAGAAGCATAGGACAGGCATGACATTCCCTATTTTAGTTGGGAAGACATCAGAGGTTTGCCAATCTGCCATAGCTGCTAGCACTGCGAGTGAGGAGCTTGCATTCTATCGATTTGCTACATATAAAAAAAGAGAAAGATTTGATCTAGATAAGAAAGTTGGAAGGATCAGGGGAGAGAAGTTCATCCACAAAGTTGACATAGAAGATTATTGGGCCAACCTGATGGACGAGCAAGCAGTGAAGAGAAGAATGTGGTCCAAAATGTCAGTGGATTTCATGAGGAAGTGTGGACTTTTCCTCATTCCTGATCAAGTGTTAGATAACAAAGATCATACGCATCCACAGTATGAGAGTGAAATGAAGAAGGCAATCTTATTGCCAAATTGGTCGGAGTCAGAAGAGATTGACCTGAATGTATTGATGAGAGAGGTCTTGAGTTTCTCCCGTGCATGGGTAGATAAACAAATGAATAAGTTAGTTGATATGGGTGTTCCCTTCACTTATGAAAGGATGAAGCCGGAAGAGTCTACTTCCGAGGATGATCAGAGGACTATCAGTGATGTCAGGATTCATGCAGACGGAGAGAGTCAACCTCCCAAGAGAAGGAAGAACACGCCAGGAGAAGTCAAGGCCAGAGGGAAGAAGATTGAGGAGGTGAAGAAGAAACAGAAAACTATAATTCCTCCACCTATCATTCATTCACCACCTCTCAGTGTCTCATCAATCAAAGTGATTGAAGTAACAGAACAGAACAAGGAGACCAAGCAGTGTTCCAACATAGTGATACTACCAGGGAATATTTAGGAGTTACATGCCACAGCGACATCTGCACCTCCAAATGAGAATGATGATCAGTTGGGATCCCCTACTGTCCTTTTGGAAGTTAGTTTGGGAAATGAGGTATACGATTAGACCAGGAACAATCCTAATGATGATGATGATGATGTTATCTCGGCATTTAGAGGACTTGATCGAGAAATGTGTCTCGATGATAGTATGGAGATGGCCGCTATTCCTGAATGGTTGATGAGAAGTATGGAGAAAAGTAAACAAATAATAGAAGTACAGACTATTGACGACATTGATGACTACCTAGCTAGGAGTGCTAAGGAGAAGGAACCCAAGAGAGCGGAAATTTTGTCGCACATAGCTAGAGATGAGACAAGAATGCGGATTTCGCAGATTGTTGTTCCTATTGCAGGCGTGACAGCAGAATTGCTACTCCTATGGATTTCCAGATCACTTCAGTTGCCCTTGGTTATACATCCAGAAAGCAAGAATTTCAGGAGGTTGGTGAAAACCTCAAGGCAATCGATGCCAGGTTAGACAGAGAAATTGAGGAGAAAGAAAGGTACAGAGAAGAGAATATCAAACTTAGAGAGTATATTGCAGGGATAAGGCGTGAAAATCCCACCCTTATTTCCCCTATTGCGGTTGACCATGGAATACATTCACACTATGAGGCAACGAGAGATACACTCTCGGAGGTGGAAAAGTGGATTGAGAATACAAGAAAGCAGGTAGATGATTTACTTACTCAGTTTGTCCATGCATATGATAGGACAATAGGGCTCGCATTTAGAATCCAGTATTTGGAGGGAGTTTGGGAAGAATTTCGACCTATTCAAGAGAAGACTATTCCATGCCTCCAGGCTTTGAAGAGGATTCCTAATTCCACCTTGGTCAGCGAGAACAATGTGCACAGTGGGGGCAAATACGATTTCCATGGCTGGTATTGTTCATTAGACGTGAAGAGATCAACTTATGAGAACGCCCAGTCGAGTTGTATGTAGATGGAGGGATTGATTCGGGACATTCAGATGAAGATCCTCTCCTCGATTAAGGAATTATTGGGTGTTGATGTTAGTGATGCAAGTGGTTTACACTTAACCGAATTAAGAGACAAGATGAAGTTTATGTATTTTTGCCAGTTGGACTCTTTGAAGAAGAGTCAGATAGATGACTTGGTCTCTTTGTTGATTCATGTTTATAGTTCGCAGAAGCTCATGCCAGATTGGGAGAACACTTTGGATGCTTGCTCGGATTCACTAGACGTGATTGATTTACAGCAGGATACCTTGCCTAGCATTTCCATGGAGGAATTAGATTCAGTATTGGCTAGATTCTTGGAGTATGTTAGGAGAGAGGGAGATGCAGGGAGGAATCTTCTAGAAGATTCCCTATTTGATGACTAGGTATCTTTTTATTGGGCCATATGTAGGTGGCGCCATTTTTTATGTAAACCCTAATTAGGGCAATTCTAGGGTTTTGTTGGCATGCTCTCGGTCGTTGATCTTGGATCAATCTGGGCCATCCATTTTGTAAGAGACTCTATATATGCCTCCTTGTCTCTCATTTGTAAGGAAAATTTTTTGTAGAACTGTTGGTATATGCTGCAGCTATTTGAATCATAATCATTGTTCAATTGTTGGTGATTTTGCTCTTCAAGTGTTGTGTTTGCATTCATGGTTCTCAATTCCTCCAAGTTAGATTAGAATTTTAGATTAGAATTTATTTTCATGTATGTTAGATTGAGTGAAAGATTTGCTGAATTTATTTGTGTGGAATCCCTAATCCATACCACTAGCCTCTTGTCGCTGGTAAGTGCGCCTTATGTGGTCAACTGGAAATTTAAGTAAGCTTAACTTCAACTATTACGCGTCCCTTGACAAGCATCAACTTGGATGGTGATAGTCTGAAAATCTTTAAGTATACCTTAGACGATTGCACTAGGCTTGTGTCAATATCTGTTTGTGAGACTATGCCTAGTTTGATTCCACTAGATTTGTTCACCATTTCCTACATTCCTAGGCCTAGAATAGATTTCCTAAACCCTATTCCTTTTGCCCATTTTTTAGTAAGAAGTAAATCCAGAGCCATATTGATAAATCTTAAGTTGTCAGCACACCTATTCTACATCTTCATGATAATCCAAACATTTGCGTAAGTCCCCAAGCGAACACAGCAATTCACATCGACCATTGAGTTACCCACTCGTCAAGACCTGACATGCAGAAACCTTGGAATCATTTTAGTTGATCTCAATCTTAGCATCTGAGGTGATTTTGTTCAAGAGAGGGTAAATTACCTTTGGTATTTTATTCTGAAATGTTATGTGCATAAAACACACATCAACACGACCCTATCCAGGACGTGCCTCTATGAGAAGATTTAGTAATAAATTAATTATGTTTTCATTAAGGCCAACCCTTCTTAGAGTGTCACTTCTTTTAATGAAGAGGTATGTGAGTGGTATAAAGGAGCAATCCAAGAAAGATGAACAGGGATAGAAAGAAAATATCTGAGGCATTAAAAGCAGATTTAGGAACAAACCTAAATCAGAATTATAGGAAAGCCTAGAGGGATGATCTAAACATTTGACCAAGCAACAATCAAGGAAGAAATCAAAAGCATCCAATGACCTCACACCAGCAATCAGATCAGAATCAGAAATCATTATTAATTGCAGTAAATGGTATTCTCATCCATTTGTGATGTAAGCAAGTAACTAGATCGAAAATCTAGGAAAGCAGTTCAGTCAGCCCCAGGACTGAACATCAAAGAACATCAAGAAGAAAATCAGTTTTCAGGACAAAAAATAGGGTAGTTACAGAAAAGGGACATTACAGAAAGCGACAGATCTCTCCCATCGCCTTCTGAAAAATTAAACTTTGGATATGATCCCCATGAATTTATAAATAAAAATATATATATTATAAAGCAATCAGAACATCACAACTTTAAGGCTGGCAATCAGAAAATGATGCTCTTCCACATTCACAGACAAATAGATGGTGCTCTTTGACTCCAATACCTTTGGTTGCCCTTGGTGCATGAAGGGACATCAAATTCAAGCATGAATAGATGAATTTGAGGAACTAAATGAACACAAGTGCACGCAGCAATGTAGGATAACATTGTAATGAGCATTTCACAGCAGCAAAGCATATTTAACTCTCTCACTGTAATGTCCCCACTCTGAAATACAATTTAATGGTAAATGATAATAGTAAAATTAAAATTAAAGTATAAAAGAATATAATTAAATTTTAATTAAGTTAACAAATGGTCAAAGACATGAAATGAAAAGTTGTGACTCCCTCAAACATGAGATATAAAAGGGAGAAGAGAACCTCATTTGAGGGGGATAATTTGGGAATCAGAGGTGCAGATCTGATTGTGAAAGGTTGTGTCCCTTTCAAAAAGGCAGAAATAATTAAGAGTTGCACTCTTTCAAAGGGTGCTGATGGTGAAAGGGTGTGCCTCTTGCCAAAGGGCATACATGGTGAAGAGGTGTGACCCCTCCCTCACATTGAGAGATATAAAGGAAAGGAATCCAAGCATCCAAGGAGATCACCATCGATCAGATCAAATCAGAACTGTTATTAAGTTATGGGCAGTAACATCTTTGTTCTTGGTTGGGGATGTGCTTAACATGTATGCTTAATATATGAGGCCTGATAATGTTCTTATGCAGAATTCAGTAGTAATATTAATATAGACTGCAATATGTATGACAGTCATACTTAATCCATAATACATGAATCAACTGGAAAGAAATAGAATGCACTCAGAATTACATCAACATCACAGGCGGATCAAACTTAAAGATACCTTCAGAAAGCCACACCGAAATTGACTGATTGCTTAAAACAGCATCTGGGTATGATTACCAGTGAATTCCTTATGCAGATAGAAAACACATACAAATAGATTAATATGCAGATAGAAAACACATACAAATAGATTAATATGCAGATAGAAAACACATACAAATAGATTAATATGCAGATATATACAGAAGTTCGATCTACACTCTGATCTAAATGAAATAAGAATCAAAAGGGAGAATATTTTAGCAGAACAGAAAACAATAAAGGGACCGGCAAACTGTTTTCCCTTTAAGAAGATAAAGGAACGCTCTCTCTAACCCTCCCTTATCAATTGAGAATAGTAATCTAAGGCAAGATTTAGGGAAATCCCAAAAGGGGACATTACACTCACCAGAGAATTTGTTACCACTATGATCTTTTGCGCAAAATGGCAACCATGTCATTTAGCATGTTTCTGACTTCAACCAGAATTAAAGGATGGTCCACTCAAAGCAGGTTATCCTATGCAGCCTCATTTCTGGGAAGAATATGGTGTTCCTATCTCTTAAAATACATGTATTCCTTAATGTTGATTTCAGTTTAATTCTATATTTTAAATTATGGCTAGTAATACAGCAGGCTGTTCTTTTTTGAAGTAGAATAATGTTTGAAAGTCTACTTAATAAATTCACCATACAACCTAGGGGATTACAGATCCTGTTGCTATTAGAGCATTCTTCTTACCTTGGTGGACTGCTATTTGTGTTGTTATATGACATCGTCTATTCCAAAATACAGGACCTGTAGCCCCCTGAAATCAGAGATTTCCACAAGGAAGTTGTATTGTTCCCAGTTTTGGTCACTTTAGCATTAAAGTTAGCTTTAGCTTTCTTGGTGACCATCAATCATGCCAAAGGGGATGTTTGATGTTGGCAATGAGCTCAAATGGTCTAGGACTCTAGAGGACAATTATGACACTTTCAAAAGTGATTTCCAACCTATAGTGTGTTCTCCAAGATTCTTAGAGAGAGCGTCTATTTATTGTAAGTCACTTGGGCCCAACTCTCATTATTCATCATCGGTATCACTCCAATGCAATCAGATTTTAATTCTGATGTTTTTTAACAGTTTCCACAACTTGAGTGTAATATTGGCTTTAATATAATTATTTTACTAGCCAAAATAATTTATAGGGCACCTCAATATATAGCTCGTTGGAAAGAGAAAAAATAGTTTTAAATCATGGACGCATAATATTGGGACCTTGCGAATCAAATATTATCATTACTCTACTAAAAGGTCTTTTGGAGCCAAAATGGAGTTTTAATTAAAAAGGTAAATTTTAAATTGTGTTTTCCAGAAAGTTTGGCAGGAAAAGTATATAAGGCAAATCAGGGAGCTCATTTGCATTACGCAGATTATTCTATTTCTTCTAGTGAAACCCTTGCGGTTCTATGGAATTGAACTTGGTTCATCTCAGCCTTCTTGAGGACAAAAACAATCTCGGAGAAGATTAATCATTGTGGTAAAAGATAAGGGAAAGGGCTGCTAAATAAAGTTGTTTGCTTCCCATTGTGATTGTGAGTTCCAGAACAGCCTGCGCAGCACTTCCTTTGTCATTGAGAATAGGTGTGTATTTAACTGGGTTTGCCGTGGCTTCTGCTACATATCGTGTGCACCTTCTGGCAGCAAATCTTACCTTCCATGACAGCATAAAAGCTACAGCAGGGTCGCCATGAGTGTTTTGAGGAGAAGGGGGCAGCCTTCTATGCATTCATGGCCAAATGACCTGCAGATTTTGTCTAGTCTTTTATAGGGTAGTTAGTGGAATGACCATTAAGGGACAGTACTAGAGTAATATAGTTATATTTATTATGGTCATTTAAGTCATTTAATTAGTATTTGAAAACTTATGTTTATGTCTTTCGTTTTTAGTTAGTTTTAGGAACTGTCCTTTCTGCCTTTCGTGTTTCTATTCTCGATCGTTTCCCCTATGGAAAGATCATCTTGTAATCCCTTTCTAAGGAGCTTTCATCTCCTTTTGTAATCATCAACTTAATCAATAATATTTACATCATCACCATTTGTTATTGTGTGCGTAAGTCACTTCTATTTGAAGTTAATACCTTGGAGAACTCTGTTATCAATTCCATGTATCATTTGGTTTATCTCATGAACGAGTAATTGGATTTCCAATCAATATATCTGTTCATCCACTATATTTATAACTCAGATCAGCAACAAACAAACTACATTGTAAAATCAGAAAACTACTCACAGAAAAGTCACATTTATACATGCATGCATATTGTTTGACAAAATGCTCATGGGGTTAAAGTAAAAAAAAGTGGGTGCAAATTGATAGAGGTCATTACAAAAGTGGTACCAAGAAGTATGAGCCTGTAGGAAAATAGTAAACCAAGCGATAGTAAAGGTTTTGACAAATTGTAAGTTACGGTATAGTCCATGAGAAAAGACATCAAGGCATATGTGGCAGCTCTAAACAAGCTAGAAATGCATCCAAAACGACCAGATTCGAAAGAGAAGGAAAGAGTCTTAGATTGGAGAAGATAACCCATGAGTCAGAACACAAGAAGCCCATCAAGGACAAAGGCATAGCTAAGGTAACTGCTCAGGGTGCATGATCTAGCTAACCAAACTTTAAAATGGAGCCTAAAATAGAAATTCATCCCTTGTAAGAACCCACATATAACAAAAGGCTAGATAATTGCTAAAGCAAATAGAGGTTTAAATAGTGAAGAAGAAATGATTGCTCTGGCATGCCTTAAAATGTGCAGCCATGCTCTATTGGTGTAATTCTTAGAAGGAAGCCGCATATTTCTACGCGCAAAGAAGGTTCATGACAATTTTGGTGTAAAATGCCCAGTGGAATTTTATTTAAAAACTAGAATATCTCATTAAGATTTAAAAAAAGCAAGAGAATAAAAGTGACGGAAAGCAATATTATATGGAAATTTGCGCAAGCATACCTTTTAAGTTAGGTTGTGGAACGCCCTCTTTGAAAGACATGTACCGCAACTCCAAAGAATGCATTGAACCAGCAACCATCATTTTCAAAATTGCAAGTACTACAGCCTAAAGGAATCCCCGGTAGCAATATATAACAGAAAAACCAAATACGCCGGCGCAGCAGAAGGAAACCCACGGAATTCAATAATAAACGGCTACCTATATAGAGACCAGTAACTCTGCTTCGGCTGGGCTAACTCAATTATTTCCCGTTGAACGTTTGTGTCTCCTCGATACTTCTGCCGCTGGAAAGCTTAAAATCTTAGAACCTTAGCCATTCGCAACAGTCATTTCTATTTCTCGTTTAAATGCAGAGAAAAAGAGAAGTAATTCTAGCGCTAAAAGATTAAAAAAAATGGTTAAAAAATTAGGGGAAAAAGGCTCATTGGGTAGGTCGGTCACCAAACTGAAATTTGATGGCCGTTGGCCGGCCGTATTTAGAGATTATGATACATTTTTTCTAATTATATATTCATATTTTTAAGGTTAATTCAATTCACGGTGAATGTGTTTGGAAATATTGATGTAAAAGTTTCACACAATTGAATTCATAAATTAATTATAATCATCGTAATGGACTCTGGGAATCTCATAGATCTAACAAATAACTAACTGTCAAAAAATTGAACCTAACTTATTAGACAAAGGCATTGTACAAAGAGTTGAAGTGTGTTTGTTACAAATTAGATAGTAGATTACTAATTATCACAAATAAATATAAGAAATAAAATCAGAATTGAAATATGTGCAAATTCAACACATTTCACAATCTATGCATGAAGAAAACCATTATGTATTAAAAGACTCCATAAAGCATCATTCTATTATATTTATTTATAGAATTAATATCAGTAGATTTCCACAATCCATTAGTATATCTGATTTTCTCCTTGTGCTCTCTACAATCATCTTGATGATGGATCACAAAGTGTGATCTGAAACATTGATGCAAAAAAGCTCACATAATCAAATTCAGAAGCTCTTACACATATAGACTTATAGAATTGACTATAAAAATATAGAAAAAATCTAAAGATGTAACTTTTCATCACTTTCGGGGTTCACCCCATAGTGTAGCGGTACTACTGCAAGCCTCCTTCAATGGAGGTTGTGAGTTCAATGCTCAAGGCTTGGCCCCTTTCCACCCCGCTGCTCCACACTGTCAATTGTTGCACTGGTCTGCTGACTTGGCAGACAACTAGATAAAAGGTCTTGTTCCCCCCAATGCTCGCAGGTTGATTGCTCTTTGTTCGTTGGCTAGAGAATTGATAGTTGTGCTCTCAAGCTATGCAAGGTGCTTCAAAGAGGATGCTTTGGCCCTCGATTCGAAGATGAGGTCCTCCTTGTGATCTCACTGGTTCATAGCTCCAATCAAAAGCGCTTGAAAAAAAAAAAAAAAATCATCACTTTCGCATGGTTAATAATGTCTATTGTCTATACTGATAGAATTCACCATAAATCTACAAATATAGGAAAGGAGTTATAAAATACCTCTACAAATATAGGAAAGGAGTTATAAAATACCTTGAGAGATATATTCAAATCTATTCAAAACTACCATGTATAATTAGTAATCTAATAGATTTTTAGATTATTAATTATTTGAACAATATATACTTTATAAAGCATACAATAAACATGAAGTTTTATACCTTATATTAAGATATATATAAATGCTATAAAGGTATTACAATTAAAAATATTATTTTCTAATATCACCCCATGCCTCTTCTAACCTACCACCAACTCTAAGGGGCATAACTATTATTTTTTATAAAAGAAAAAAGTACATTGATAATGTAGGTCTTCTTTGATGGAGATAAATAAGGGCACAATTTATATGTCAAAATAATGATCATATATTCTAGACCATGAAATTCTTTTTGTTGTAATTTATAATACTAGTATTTTAAAACAAATACTTTAAATGAGGTTTTATTAATTATGCCTCAAACATCTACAACATGCTACAATCACAATAAATGTCGCATAACACGAAGAACACCACTGGATCAAGAAAATGATCAATAATGTGCACAATTATCATTGCGGACCAACAAAACGGATAGAACATGACCTAGAAACATCCACAAGCAACGTGAATTATCACAATAACACATTTTTATAGAATATTTATCATCATTATATCGAACCTCAAGAACATACGTTGAACTGACTGTCAAATTGAAAAATTCACTTGTAGACAAAAAATCCAAATCATGAACCATCATAATTGAGGACACACCATAATGTCTCAAAGACTCTGCCAAATCCGCAAACCAAGATATTGCAAATCTAGAGAAATGCGAAGTACAATCCAGAATACTAAATAACACGAACAACTGAAAACCAACCTAAATACCAGATCACATAACTCAATCAAATCACCATGTGAACCACAGAAACTTTTGTTGAATCAACTAGAGATACTTATCTCAAAACCCATTAAACCACGACAGCTCAACTGCAACACACTGACCAAACCAACTCATTTAATCTTACTGCAATATTGGAGCACATAGAAGAATATGTTGACATCAATGACAAAACATTGTTCCAACAAACTTCTCAATAATATCCAATAGATTCTTTGGCAGTTTCAGCTACTCTCCTAGTACCTCACAAGAACTTCCATGAAGATAAGTATAGCATTGAATTGGTGTTTTGACCTGATGTTCCTAACAATACTGATAATTGGTGAGTTTTCAATGATGATCAACAGATCATCTTCTATTTGTTGGAAACTAAAGATAGCTTCAATAATTTATGCTTTGAAGGAAGTGATTCTCATCCTCAAGAGTCATTTGTTGAGATGGATCCAATTACTAGTGAATAAGTACTATAATTGAAAGGGAACACAATTCCCAAAGGATTAGTTTCCCTTGAAATGATTTTTGACAAACACGATCACTATGTTAAGTAACAACAACAATAAGGGCCCAACTCAACTATGAAATTCAAGCATTTTAACCTGGGAACTAAGGAGAATACAAAAATGGTAAGTATTGAAAAGTGTTGCTCAGCCACATAGAAGGAAATTTTCATCAAGCTTTTGCAGCAATATATCAATGTGCTTTCCTACTCCTACAATGATTTGAAGTCTTTTCATCCAAAGGTGGTTCAACATGATATTCCTCTCAAGATAGAGTTTGTGCCTCACAGACAAAAGAAGCAGCAGTACAACCCATAAATTTTAGGTGCTATCCTTTCAGATATCTTGAAGATGTTGAATGCGAAGATAATCTTTCCTATTCATCATTCGACCTAGATAGAAAAATATTGTTCTTGTTTGTAAAAATAGTGGGGAGATCCACATTTGTGTGGATTTTTAGAATCTGAATCAGACATCACTAAAAGATGATTACCCATTGTCGGCATTGGATAATGTCTTACATAGAGTGACAGGTTCCTAGATTTTATCTATTTCAAATGGTTTGTATGGTTATAATCAAGCGAAGGTGTTCGAGGAAGATCAATATAAGACTGCCTTCACTACTCCTTGGGGTACATTTGTGTATCGCAGGATACCTTTTGGATTGATTAATGTTGGTGCTACCTTTCAAAGTGTGATGGACTTAGCCTTTTGTGATTTTTTGTTCATTGTAGTGTATCTTGATGATTTGATTGTTTTCTCCAAAGAATCTCAAAATCATTTTCATCATCTACAACAAGTGTTGGAAAGATGTAGACAACATGGAATTCCCCTTAATCCTTGAAAGTTAATTTTTGGGGTGACTGAAGGTAAAATTCTTGGGCATAGAGTGTCCAAGGGGGGGCATAAATATTGATCCAAAATGGATCAAATCTATCAAGAGTCTTACATTGCCCTCAAGTAAGACAAGGGTTCGCTCTTTCTTTGGTAAAGTTAACTACTTGAGAAGGTTCATCCCAAACATTGCTGAGAAAACTCGTCATATTGTAGATATAATGAAAGGGAAGTCTACTTTTCATGGGAGTGTAGAAGGTAAAGATGTCTTCAATGAAATAAAGGAGGCCATTGCGCATGCTTCAATTTTAGTTTTCCTAGTTTTGGTTTTCCCAGACTACACCAAGGATTTCATCATGAACAACTATGCTTCAAAATATACTCTATTTGCAATTCTAATACAAAAAAATAATGAGGGGATTGAATCCCCTATAGATAGATTTCATGAGCTATCCTCTCAAATCTCATGAGATCAATTATTATTTGATGGAGAAACATGTTTATGCTTTGGTCAAGCAGTAAAGCATTTCAGGTTTTACATTCTTAACTCACATGTTATTGCATAGGTATGAGACACAATAGTTGAATCCATCTTAATGCAATAGGATTTGGGCACCAAGAGAGGTAACTGGATTGCTAAGTTCCAAGAGTATGACATGGAGATTAAGCCCATTAAGGTGGTTCATGGAAAAGGTTTTTGTCATTTGATCACTGACAATAAGCCAAAAATATCAGAAGATGGGGAAGAAGTTTTCTAAAGTGTGCCTACAGTCTTTTTTTTTAGTACTATAGATGAATGGTACTCTAATAGCACATACTTCCTCACGTATGGTGAATGTCTTAATAATATTTCATATAAGGAGAAAATAATTCTCAAGCTCAAAGCTAAAAATTATGTTCTATGGGGTAATGGTTTGTATAGGTGGAGCATTGACAATATCTTTTTGAGTTGTGTAGATAAAGCTCAACAATCTAAGTTGTTGAAATCTTTCTATTTAGATTGTGGTGGAAATTTTCTCAGCACTAGTGACTGCTCACAAGATATTGTAAGCAAATCACTATTGGTCCATACTTTTCCAAGATTTGTATGATTGGGTGCACAAGTATGAGTTGTGTCAATAGTTTGCGGGAAAAATAAAGCTAGTAGCATTACCCCTCAAGCTGGTAGTGATTGAGGAACCCTTTTAGCAATGGGGGCTTGATTTTATTGGTCTAGTTAATCCATCATCCAGTGCAGGGCATAATTTTGTCCTCATTGTAACTAATTATTTCACCAAGTGGGTGGATGTCATACTAGTTAAGCATGCCATATCAGAGGTGGTGTACAATTTCATCGAGGAAAATATTATTTATAGTTTTGGTATTTCGAACAAGATAGTAGTAGATAATGCTACTTATTTTTCATCCTATGAGATAGTATAGTTCTATTTTGAGTATAGTATCATCCTTCCTCACTCATCCATCTACTACCCATAGGGGAATGGTCAAGCTGAGTCCAACAACAAGAACCTGGTTATGATGATTAAGAAGTTTGTGGATGAGAATAAAGGGTCTTGGCATAAAGCATTGTATGATGCATTATGGGTAGATCATATTACCCCAAAAAGAGCAATTGGCATGTCTCCATTTTAGCTCCTTTATGGTCTAAATGCAAAGATTCCTATCACTTTGGAGTTGCTCGCATTGAAATTGGATAAGGCCATAGAAGATGAGACTTTCAATGACTCCATTGATAAGCGCATCATGTTCCTTTCAGAATTGGAGGAGAAGCGTATGTAGGTGGTGGATCACATTGTGGATCACCAGAATCAGGTCAAGAAGCTCTTTGACAAGAAAGCCAATTCTCAAGATTTCCAGGGGGAAATCTAGTACTATTGTGGGATAAGAGAAGAGAACCCAAAGGAATGCATGGGAAGTTTAATTCCTTATGGAGAGGTTCCTTCATTGTTCATCATAGTTTACTTCCTCCCATAGGTACAACCCACATCCAACTTCTTACATGAAGCGCATACAAGCGTGCTAATCAAACATAGATCAATTAGTATTGATTGTCCTTCTTCAAACGATATAATTTATAATATGGATAATGTTATTTCTACATATCTGTCATTAATAAGGGACACAATCATAGGGTGATTTCAAAGGTTTCAGTTTGTCAGGAGAAGAAGGGGAATGAAGTTGCAGTAAGCCATCCAATCACCCATCATGCTTGACTTCGTAGTACCTAAAAGTAAGATTTGTAAGAGAACCCAATTGCCTATCCCATCCAAAATAAAATTCTCATACTCTAAATTTACTTTTCCATTTATTGCTCAAGAAAACAAACAGGTTGGTGGCGGTAGAAATTAGTAGTTCTTTGGCAGAGAAATGTGTTATACGGTAGTCAACTGGCCCTGTTCAATATTGTCACGTACCGTTTTTATCAATATTTTAATTGCAAATATTAAATTAGGAAAATGATTTATATCTTATGATGATGTGGATGAAATGGAAAAAGAAAATGAAATTGAAACTTAAATTGAAATGAAATTGGAATTGGAAATGGAAATTTAAATGTGAATGAATGATTTGAATTGTTTCATTGTGAAATTGGGGATTGTCATTGCAGATGAACAATCAAGTGCAAGTGAATGCAGGAATAGGTGAATGTGGATGAAGGCAAGTACTTGGTTCAGGTAGAGTTGTTTTAGCTTTTCGAATTCGGTAATGGAGATGGAATCTCACACACCACAGTAGTTGTATCGAATGTATCTTTCATAAATGAATATATATTTGATATGAAGGATGTAATTTTACATGAAGAGTTAAATTTGATGTCATTGTTTTAAAAATAGATTGATTTAATGCTTTTAAATTATTAAGTGTGTATTTTGATGTTTTTTTGTATATACATTGTTTATGCAGATGTAGTAATTGTCTTCAAAATGAAATAGATGAAGTACAATGTTTATATTCATCATTTGAAATACTGATATATGTGTGTGTGTGTGTGTGTGTGTGTGTGTGTGTGTGTGTGTGTGTGTGTGGTTTGAATATGCATATATAAGTGTGCATATATATATGTATATCTATGGATTACACACACATATATATAAAATGTTGATTTGATATATATATATATATAGAATGTTAAAATAAAATTGAATAGCATTGATAACCAAGTTTTGATATATGTATATGTGTATGTGTATGTGTATGTGTATGTGTATGTGTATGTGTTTGTGTTTGTGTATGTGTATGTATGCATACGTATATGTATGCATATATATATATATATATATATATATATATATATATATATATATATATATATATGTATGTGTGTGTATATGTATATGTATATGTACACACACACACACATATATACATACACACACACATATACATATATGTATATGTATATGTATATCGATATGTATACATATACGTATATATACATATACATATATGTATATGTATATATATGTGTGTATGCATATATACACACACATATATGTATATATGTCTGTGTGTGTGTATATATATAGGTACAATAATATGTGTGTGTGTGTGTGTGTGTATATATATATATGTATATGTATAATAATATGTGTATGTGTGTGTGTATATATATATGTACAATAATATGTGTATGTGTGTGTGTGTATATATATATATATATATGTATATGTATATGTATATGTATATGTACACACACACACACACACACACACACACACACACACACACACATATATATATATATACATACATACATGTATACATACATATATATATATATATATATATATATATATATATATATATGTATACATACATACATATATATATATATATATATATATACACACACACACACACACACACATGTATACATATACATATACACATACATATATGTATACATTTATACATATACACATACACATATGTATGTGTATATGTATATGTACACACACACACACACACACACACACACACATATATATGTATATGTATATGTATATGTACGTGTGTGTGTGTGTACATATACATATATGTATGTGTATATGTATGTGTATGTGTATATGTACACACACACACACACATATATGTATGTATATGTATATGTATATTTACACATACATGTATATGTATATATATGTATATATATACATACACACATATATACACATATATACATACATATATGTATTATGTATATGTATGTATATATGTGTATATACACATGTATGTGTGTATACACATACATGTGTGTATACACATACATGTGTGTATACACATACATGTGTGTATACGCACACACACAAACATATATCGACTTGTCTAATGCATGTTCCATACATTGACATTGAAACTTGTAATTAATAAGGAAGAAATCGATATGGAAAAATCGACTTTTCATGCTTTACACCATGCATTGAATACACTGAAATTTTGGAAGCAAAACAAAATTGGAAGGGAATATATATATATATATATATATATATATATATATATATATATATATATATATATATATATATATATATATATATATATATATATATATATATATATATATATATATCGACTTGTCTAATGCATGTTCCAAACATTGAAACTTGTAATTAATAAGGAAGAGGTCGATATGGAAAAATCGACTTTGCATACTTTACACTATGCATTGAATACACCGAAATTTTGGAAGCAAAACAAAATTGGAAGGGACTATTAAAACTGAACTAGCAGTTGGATTTAAACATGGCAAATTAGATAGTTATGACTCATGGAAAATTGACTTCGCATATTTTGAAAAATAGTTAAAAGTAATAAAGACTCTTGGTTATTGATTTGTAGAGGAAGACTTTGCTAACCAAACTGCACTTAGCTGACAAAATCAAAATGCCACCACTGTAGTTGGAAACAATAAAACTTCAATTTGCAATTAATGAACATAGAGTTTAAAGCCATGTTTTCAGGAACAAAAAATTGTGCCCCCAACATATAGGTAAAAACGTATTCATTTTTCAAGGGACAATAGATGAAAAAAGGAATAGATATGCTGAGAATACAATAGAAAAGCACGTAGAACACTCTTAAACATTTAACCAATTTAGGAAAAGAGAGACCAAAAAGAGAAGATAGGGAAATCGATAACATCTTTCAGGTTTTTGATCATTCCAATACAAGAGAATTCGACTTTCTCAGGTAGGCCATTGTTTTAGTTTGTTTAAAATATGAATGGTCGAAAAATTATTTCTTTTGAAAGAAATCGTTGTCTTAATCATATTTCTGAAGTATATATGTCTTTCTTTGTCAATTTAGAACTCTAATTTGTTAGAATTGCACCTTTGTTTGATGTAGAATTCATCTCTGTTTGGTTGGAGATCAAATCAACACAATAGAGCTTTTATATTTATATATATGTGTGTACAAATATATACCCATATATTTGCACATATGTATATAAATATACACATACATGTGAATAAATTCATGAAACCAATACTTCCTGCAACTGAACGAAGTTTCACTTTCAAAATTTACAAAATAGAAGAAGATAAAATCCTTTTTAGATTACATCTCTTTCAAATAATCTTATTTTGTTTATCTTTGTTACGTAAAAGATCTTTGTTTGTTTTGCTTTCAAATATGTTGATTGTAACAACATGGTATATTTTTATATATTCATATATACATATAAATATGTATATATATACACGTGTATATACACTGAGTATTTAAAAGATGGGTTTTCATTATATGTTGGTAAATGTTTTCTTAGATTTCAGCTTGAGAAGAGAAAACATGTTGATTTATACCAAACTAGTTCGAAACTATAGAAAACCTATCAGCAAGCAAGATTAGTAAGATAACATGAAAGTGAAGGTACATTCATGTAAACTTGAATTCTGGAAATTTTACTACTGCTATTGAAACATAAACAGTCTGATTTTAGTAGTTGGAAATTTGAAACATAGATGTTAAATACAGAAACAATGAGATTGTACATACAGAAAATAAACTCAGAACCATACAGGAACATAGAATTTAAGAACATGTGCTCATATCTTCATTTGTGTATTCTTTTATATGTAAATATGTGCATGCATGTGTTACACCTTCTTTACTTCATTTTAATGTTTATTTAATATTGAAAACGAAAAGATTATTTTCTCGTAAATGGATTTACATTTTATTATTTGCATATGAGTGATAGTGCATGTCATATAATTTAAAGATATTGTATGAAGGAATAGGCGTGCTAGATGAATGATTATGCTAGTCATGTATTTTTTTTTGGAAAAGTATACATTCCGAGACAGGTGCTGAATATGGGGTTTAGAGAGTATAGTTTGCTTTTTCCAAACTATCATATTGCTATGCATGGCATTATACTTGGCCGTGTAACTTATTGACCATTGAAATAGATGGATTTATTTATGACTCTCTACCATATCCTTGTATTGATCTTGCTTGTTTCTTAAATGAATTAGAATAAATGAAAATGCATGTATCATACTAGGCACGCACCAAGATTCCATCTTGCATATCAAATTCTTCTTGCTAAACAATTCATGTAGAGTCGGGTATTCTAGATTGATTTAGAATTCCGAGGAAGCGTATGCTTCAAGGTTGGGTAAAAAAAAGTACCTAAATCTTGTTCTCGTCTTCATTTGAAGGATTGAATTGAAGATAGCTAAAGGATTGGAGATCAAAGGATGCATCTCATCCCTTATTGTGTTATTTATCATTACTAGGCACGCACCAAGATTCCATCTTGCATATCGAATTCTTCTTGCTAAACAATTCATGTAGAGTCGGGTATTCTAGATTGATTTAGAATTCCGAGGAAGCGTATGCTTCAAGGTTGGGTAAAAAAAAGTACCTAAATCTTGTTCTCGTCTTCATTTGAAGGATTGAATTGAAGATAGCTAAAGGATTGGAGATCAAAGGATGCATCTCATCCCTTATTGTGTTATTTATCATTTATATGTATATTTAAGATTAAGGCAATTAAATGCCTAAGTTATGTAATGAAATTATGAATGATGTATAATATGATTGAAATACTATGAAAAGAATACCCTATGTTGTAAGAATACTATATTATATCTCTTAATAAATATAGACTTGTGAATTTCTATTATTGAACTCGCATATGGAATGACATTATGTGATTATGGAATAATTAGAGAGAGAAACAGATAAATTTGTTAGATGAATTATAGATTTGTTTGAAGAATAAAGAGTAATCATTCTTTTGTCGAAGTTAGAACGTCTAAGTCTTTACATTTTGCTATCAGAGCTCTAGGTTTATAACACTAGAACCTATGAGTTCACTAAAAACTTTAAAAGAATCTAATGATTGAGTATTCTTGTGCCAGAATGATTCAACTCAGAAAGACTGCTAGAAAGTTAGTGGTTGGGAATGAGCGCTACCTAAAGGTCAAGAAAGAAAGAGAAGCAATTGTCAAAACAATTGAAGGAACCAACAAAGACAAAGCAATTTGGTTAGGTGATATCGAAACCTTAAGTCATGCTATGTCTTGAATTCATTAGGAGAAAAGGAAGATGAAGGAAGTTGTTAGCTTCATACCTCCAGAATCTCCTACAAAATCCAACTCTTTTCCACTTTCTAAAGAAAGGCATACTGAGGGGAGTATAGAAATGATTTGTAAAGATCCACGCAAGCCCACTCTATCGGAAATGATTTCAATTTCCACTAGTGATGAATTTGAAGGGTATGTACCCCATAGCTATGTGTCAGAAGAGGAATCCATGGGTTATCTACCCTATGACTATGATCATGGCTTTGGACAAAAATCGGAGGAGTATGTCCCCCTTGATCATGTAACTAAAAGAAAATCTAAGGAGTATTTACCTCTTGACTACCTTAATAGTCACTCTATGTAACCGAATGGATATTTGAAATCCATACTATTATATATAAAACTTTGGATTGTCAAATCTAGTGCATAAAGTTTCTTAGGTCCTTTATTTTTATGAATGATGTCTTATTTTGTTTAGAATATCTTTAAAATTTATTAAGATCTAATTCAACTGAAAACATCAGGTGAAAAAAATTGGCAAAAGGATTAGAATTAGAACCAACCAAGAGGGTAGATTCATGTCTATTTTACAGTGATTTAGAGCTTCCTAATTTCCAAACTTGGGTTAATCTATATGTAGCACCATTGGGATCATATGATGTGATCTTAGGTATCAATTGGTTAACTGAGCATAAATTTGTAGTAAACTGTGAGGACAAAGTTGTCAGTTGTGTTGATGATTATGGAAATCCAATTGAGATTCATTGGTCTCAAAAGCCTCTTGAATTGAGACACATCTCATCTATGCAACTCAATAAAGCTCAAAGGAAGGGAGGGGTTCCATTTTTGTTGTCGTTGTAAGTGACTCAGATAATGCCAAGAAAAGCCCTAAGGATTATCCAATTCTCAGAGAGTTCTTAGATTTATTTCCAAAATATCTTACAGAGTTACCACCAAACGGAGAATTTGATTTCTTTATCGAACTCTTACCTAGAACCGAGCCACAATCCAAGGCTCCTTATAGAATGACTACCATAAAACTGTATGAGCTTAAGGCTCTATTGCAGGAGTTGCTTAGGCAAGGTTTCATAAGACCAAGTGTATCTCAGTGGGGTGCTCCAATAATCTTCATGAAGAAGAAGGATGGTACCTTGAGGTTATGTATTGATTACAAAATGTTGAACAAGGTAACCATTAATAACAAGCATCCTTTTCCTAGGATAGATGAGTTATTTGATCAAATGAAGGGTGCTACCATATTCTCTAAGATCGACCTTAGATCAAGATATCACCAATTGAGGATAAAGGAAGAGGATATCCCAAAGACAACATTTTGAACTCGGTGTGGGCATTACGAGTTCATTGTAGTACCTTTTGGTTTGACAAATGCTCCAATAGTGTTTATGAACCTTATGAATAGTATCTTTCAAGAATACTTGGATGCTTTTGTGCTTATATTCATTGATGATATATTGATCTATTCCAAGAATGAAGAGGAACATAAGAAACACTTGAGAATTGTCTTACAACGGCTAAGAGATCGAAAGCTTTTTGGCTAGTTTTTGAAGTGTTCCTTCTTTTAGGAAAAGGTACACTATTTAGGTCATGTTATATCTGCAGAAGGAATTTATGTTGATCTTGCAAATATAGAGGCAATCGTAGATTGGCCAACACCTTAGAATGTTTTAGAGGTTTGAAGTTTTATGGGTCTTGTGGGATACTATAGGAAGTATGTGGAAGGATTTTCTAAGATAGAAACACCTATTACTTCTCTTCAGAAGAAGGAAAATAAATTTGAATGGATTGAGAAGTGCGAAGAGGCATTTCAACTTTTGAAGCAAAAGTTGACATCAACACTAGTCTTGACTATACCAAATCCTAATGTACACTTCACAGTGATTACAGACGCTTCAAGTGAAGGTGTAGGAGCAGTGTTGATGCAAGAAGGAAAAGTGGTTGCTTTCGAGTCTAGGAAATTGAAGCAATATGAATTAAACTATGCACCACATGACTTAGAGCTTTTGGCTATTGTTCATGCATTATAGATGTGGAGGCATTATCTCCTTGGGAAAGCATTTGAGCTAAAGACATATCATTTAGGACTGAATTACATCTTTACACAACCTAACCTTAATGCAAGACAAAGAAGGTGGCTTGAATTCCTAAGTGAGTACGATTTTGCTATTGTATATATCAAGGGAAAGGAAAACAGAGTAGCAGATGCTCTCAGTCGAAGAAGACATTTATCTGCTATAGTTACGACAAGGTCAAATTTGAAACAACAAGTGTTACATAATCTTTCAGGAGATGAACATTATAAAGGGTTAAGTAAGCCTTAGAGGTAGATCCTTAAAATCATCGATTTGATGGATATGTGATGGAATCAGATGGTACTTTGAGATACCAAAGGAGGATGTATATTCCTAAAGGTGGAGACCTAAGGAAGATGATCTTGCATGAGGTGCACAATAAACCTTACTCGGGACATCCTAGAGTTACGAAGATAGTAGCTGAGTTGAGAACTTTGTATTTTTGGCCTAAACACAGGAAAAATGTGATAGAGTATATGGCATAATGTTTGGAATGCCACCGAGTGAAAGTTGAGCATGTTCATCCAGCAGGAATTTTATTTCAACATGTCATACTTGAGTATAAGTGACAGGTAATCGGTATGGATTTTATCCAAGGGTTACCTATGAGCAAGAATAAACATGATACCATCTTAGTAGTTATTGATAATTTGATGAAAGTTGCACACTTCATACCTGGTAATCTCAAGGATAGATGATTTATTCTTGCAAATAAATTTGTGCAAGAGATATTTCGGTTGCATGGTGTACTAGAAACCATTATATCGGATAGGGATACTAGGATGATGTCTAGATTTTGGACAACATTGAATGCAACTTTGGGAACTAGATTCAATTTTAGTTCAACATATCATCCTCAGATAGATGACCAATCAGAAAGGGTTAATCAGGTAGTAGAGGATCTCCTATAGATGTATTGTATGGATTAGCAGTACAAGTGGGAGGAATTTTTGCCATTGGTTGATTTTGCTTATAACAACTCATTTCATGCATCTTTAGGCATGGTACCTTTTGAGGCACTCTATGGACGAAAGTGTCACACACCCATTAGTTGGGATAGAATGGAAGACGAGATCATCATTGGTCCTGATTTGCTCAAGGAAATGGATGAGTAGATGAAGTTGATCATGAGTAGGTTGAAGGAGGCAATTGATAGACAGAAGAGCTATGCTGATAGAAACATGACTTTCAGACATTTTGTTGTGGAAGATAAAGTCTTTTTGAGGGTTAAGCCTCATAATCTAAGCTCAATCTCATTTGGGAAATCATCAAAGTTGGCACCAAGATATGTGGGACCCTTTGATGTCATAGAAGTCATAAATCCATTCGCTTATAGATTAGCTTTACCACCTGATCTAGCTCAAATCCATAATGTTTTCCATGTTTCTTTGTTGAAACCATATCATCCTGATGCATCTCATATTCTTGACTGGCGATGTTTACAGGTACAGGATTCGGGGGTGATGCTAGTGGAGCCCATTCAAATCCTAGATTAGTGTAGTGTGAAGCTACGTAGCAAAGATTTCACTCAGTATAAGGTCCAGTGGGACCAATATTCTAAGGATAACACTACATGGGAGGATGTTGAGATGATTGACTGTCATTTTCCTCATTTGCTTTCTTAGATTAGTATATGTTTATTTGCATGAGATATTTTGATACTCTGATTTGATTCATGTGTTGTGAACTTGGATAGCATGGATGCTACTGTTATTGCTTATGTTTTGATTTGAGGCTATGATGTGTGGTTTTTATTTCATGATGTTTGAGATACTATGTGCTTATTGATAGATAAATAAGACATCGAGATGATGTCTCTTCCAAGTGGGGAAGGATGTCACGTACCGTTTTTATCAATATTTTAATTGCAAATATTAAATTAGGAAAATGATTTATATCTTATGATTATATGGATGAAATGGAAAAAGAAAATGAAATTGAAACTTAAATTGAAATGAAAGTGGAATTGGAAATGAAAATTTAAATGCGGATGAATGATTTAAATTGTTTCATTATGAAATTGGGGATTGTCATTGCTGATGAACAATCGAGTGCAAGTGAATGCAGGAACAAGTGAACATGGATGAAGGTGAAAACTTGGTTCAGGTAGAGTTGTTTTAGCTTTTCAAATTCGGTAATGGAGATGAAATCTCACACACCACAATAGTTATATCGAATGCATCTCGCATAAATGAATGATTATTTGATATGAAGGATGTAATTTTACATAAAAAGTTAAATTTGATATCATTGTTTTAAAAATAGATTGATTTAATGTTTTTAAATGATTAAGCGTGTATTTTGATGTTTGTTTGTATATACATTGTTTATGCAGATGGAGTAACTGTCTTCAAAATGAAATAGATGAAGTACAATGTTTATATTCATCATTTGAAATACTGATATATATGTGTGTGTGTGTGTGTGTGCGCGCGTGTGCGTGTGCGTATATATATACATATATATACATATATATACATATATACATGTATGTACATATATACATGTATGTACATATATACATGTATGTACATATATACATGTATGTACACACACACACATATACATATATAGATATATATATATACACATGTATACATGTGTATATATGTATGTATCTATATATATACATATATACATATATATAGATACATACATATATACACATGTATACATGTGTATATATATACATATATATATGTATATATACACATGTGTATATGTATATATACATATACACATGTGTATATACACATACACATGTGTATATACACATACACATGTGTATGTGTATATACACATACACATGTGTATGTGTATATACACATGTGTATATACACATACACATGTGTATGTGTATATACACATGTGTATATACACATACACATGTGTATGTGTATATACACATACACATGTGTATGTGTATATACACATGTGTATGTGTATATACACATGTGTATATGTATATATACATGTGTATATGTATATATATATACATGTATATATGTATATATGTATGTATATATATACACATGTATACATGCGTATATATGTATGTATCTATATATACATATATACATATATATATATATATATAGAGAGAGAGAGATATTCATATATATATAGATAGATATACATATATACATATATATATATATATGTATGCATGTGTATATATGTATATCTATCTATATATGTATGTATCTATATATGTGTGTGTGTGTGTGTGTGTGTACACACACACACACACACATATACATACATACATATATATACATATATACACACACACACACACACACATGTGTGTGTGTGTGTGTGTGTGTGTTACATCCCATTTATGCCCTAGTCGTTTTTTATGCAATGTTATTTATTTTCTTATCTTACGTTTATGTTTAGTTTAGATCAATGGAAAAACTTTCAGTTATTATTATCTTCTTGTTATCTTTTTTAAAAATAAAAATAAAAAAATCTCTTCCTCTTTATGGTAAGTTGCAATGATTATATTAACGGCTATACTTGCAACGGTTACATTTGTTTCAATTAGTTACTATTTGAATAAATGTTTCCTTTAAATTTTTAGCATGTTAACATATATATGTTACACACACACACACACACACACACACACACACACACACACACACAATATATATATATATATATGTGTGTGTGTGTGTGTGTGTATAATGTATATACACATATATAAATGTATATATATATTATATATACATGTGTGTGTGTGTGTGTGTGTAGAATTCATCATCAAATTCAATAAAAAATAAAACGGAAATCACGAATCCCTATCTAATTAAAGAATTCTAAATAAACCAATGAAATAACACAATCAAACAATAGGAGTATAAAATCTATCAATAAAAACTCCTCATCTCATGATTGCATATTGCTTTCATTGCTCTTCTCTTTGTGGTATGGTGGCTCTCAGATATCGCACTGACAACCTACAAGTGACACAAAGATTCAAAGTTCGTGATTGTTGAAAATGGAGACTGAATGCTCAATTTATAGATTATTGGAGAGGATTGAATGAAAGGTGGAACAGATTGATCAAGAGGTGGAACCCGAGTGAGCTCACATGTTGATTGATAGTTGCACTACTGATTTGGAGGTGGAACAAAATAGATTGAATAGATTAAATGAGTTAATGGATTGATAAAAAACTGTTTGAAAGATGAAAAAAGAATGATTGGAGGATAATTAATTGATGACAAAGAAAGATTTATTTAGAAAAAGCTAACTAGAATATAGAAAACGAATGATTGGAGAGAATTAAAGAAATGATGCAATTAATCAATTAATTGAAAAGATCAATTAAAATAGATGGAATAGTTAACTGATTGAAAGTTGATTGAGAGTTTTGTTTAGAAAAAGCTAACTAGAAGATAGAAATATGATTGAAAAGATAATTGAATTAATTAATTAATTGATTGAATTAATTAATTTAGCATGTGCTTGCACTTTGACTTTGATTTTCAATTTAATCTTTGCATGAGATTTTAATTCAAATATTGAATTTATTTTAAATTAAATTTGGTATTTGAATATATTTAGAACTTGACTTTGATTTTCAATTTGATTTTTGAAATCATGCATATGTATTTGAAATTAGAAAAAAATTGAAGAAATATGAATTAAAAGAAACTAGAAGAATAAACTAGTTAATTAAATAATTAAAAGAACTTATTTAATTATTTAGAAATGGACTTTAATTAAATAATAAAGATTATTCAAATTAAAGGATTAAAATTGTCGTGCTCTGTGAAGTGTACCTGTATCTGCAACCACAATGCACTCAATAAATCATTACGAGCATGGTTAGCAAATTGAAACAATGAAAGACAAAACCATAGCTAATCGACTTATTGCCTCCTAGTAAATGCGAGTATGAATTTTGCTCTCAGATCTTATTATGCAAATTCTAGTGACTTGACTACTCCTAGATGGAGGATTTGAAAGATGAAAATGCATGATCTTAGCAAGAATAGCATGATTAAGCTACATGAATGATTGATCTAGCATGATTAAGCTAAGATTTAAGCTAAAATTGAGCATTATAACATTGCTAAAACTGATAAACTATAAGCTAGATGCCTATAATAACAATGCATAAGATGAGAATGAGATGGGATGCAATCATGATATGAAATTGGGACCCTTTGTGCTCCAAAATGAGGTCTATTTATAGTATTTCCAAGTCTAGGGGTGATGTGGCAAGAATCAACAGTCAAGATTGATCTGAAGATATCAATGGTTAAATTGGAGGAGGATGGCAAAGGGGGTTGGATTAAAGGGAACATCTGTCATCTCTATGGTGACAAGTGTCAAGAGGCTTCTAGAAGAGTTTAGATGAAAGGGAACACTTAGTGACAAGTGTCAAGAGGCTTCTAGAAGAGTTTAGATGAAAGGGAACACTTAGTGACAAGTGTCACAAGGTTCTAGAAGATGTTGGATGAAAGGGGACATGGTGGTAGGTAGAATGGGTTAGGTTTAGGAGTGGTAGAAGTTAGGAGAATTTGAATTTAAAAATTCAAATAATATGAAAAGGATAATTAACCTCAACAACTCATAAATGATTTGTTTTAATTAATTAGGGGATTTAGAATAAATGATTTTGGATGGAGGGAATTAATCAATTAAAGGGATGAAATGAACCTATTAAATAAATCCTTAGATTTATTAATAAGTAGATGAAAAGGGAAATTTAATCAAATCGCTTAGTGAATTTAATTAAATTGGGAAGGAGGATTAATTAAATAATTTCTTATTTAATTAATTATCTTCAAACTATTTTTAGGTGTATACATTTTGCCCCTCTTTGAAGCGAGGTGTGATGACGCGTTGATTCAAAGAATAATCTCATTTTGATGATGGTATTGATTTGATAGGATACCCCAGCTCTTGATTGCTAAATTCGGTATGATGATGCCCCCTCGAGAGATCAATTGAGATAATTGATCTTTGGAGTTTTGCAAGATTGATATCCCGATAGATTTGATTTGATTTCTGTAACTGTGGTTGATGAAAATGCGAGTTCTTCGATTAGCTTGATTGCTTAGATTGATAAGATTGAAAAATCTTGATTGATTAGATTCAGTCTGGTTTCAGGAAGGGTTCATCCTGTATAAGACAATGATAATCAAAACATCTGGTTTCAGGAAGGATTCATCCTGTATAAGACATGATCAGAACGTCTGGTTTCAGGAAGGATTCATCATGTATAAGATATGATTTAGAATCGATTAGGTTTGATTGATTGATTTGATTTGATAAGGTTGATTAAATAAAGAATTGACAATTTATTGATAGCAAGTTGCAGAAATATTTGGATATGCTGATTGTTGATTCTGTTTGAGAGAGATAGCATAATATTTTCGTTGGGTTGATAATATCATGAGAGAGATGAGTCATTATTCTGATTGTGTATACACTTGTGATGATACTTTGATGATTCCTGCGATAGATTTAACCTTGGATAAAAGGAGCTTGTAGGATCCCGTGCAAGAATGAAATGCAAGCTAAAATGCAATGGAGATGCAATCTATGACCAGACCAGTCACTGGATTATTTTGTGTTTTTGTCATCATTGAGCTTTTGAAATGTGGGAAGTGAGTGCAAACATCGATGGTATAATTAAACCATGATGACCTGAGCATTACATTCTTGTATTTTGGTATAGCAAGTTAACACAAGCATCGAGGTATAATTGAACCAAGATGACCCGAGTGTTGCTTGCATAGAATATGCAGTATTAATCAATTTAATACGCAAATCAAAAATGTCTTCAATGATATTCTGATGATCATATCTCGAGACAAATTTTCACATATTAATGATTAATTTTCAGACAGTAGACAAGAAAAATATCACGTTCTTCCTTGTTCCTCTAGTCAAAGACATCCTGGAGTTACTTAGAAATCATGATAGCGAAAAGCAATATAGAAAATTTGAACAATCATGTTAAAATCATTATCCAAAAAGATATTATTCCCCTGAAAAGTGTGTGATGTGCTTAGATTGACTTTGTGATAGCTTGATAGTTGATAGTTTGATTTTGTATTCAATGTTGGATGTGTCTTATTTTTCGCTTGATAAGAGTTGTCTAACTGTTTGGTCTACTTGTTTGATTAAGCTCAAAATTGATCAAGAGTTTTCCCCCAGCTAAGTGCAGGATTTTGCCCCAAGCCTAGAAACAAAGTTGTTATGATATATCTAATGATCCAAACCATGGTAAGAAGCCACCTGGGATGTTTGCGTATGTACAAATGCTTATGATGGTCAACGCTGATGGAAAATGCATGAATGCAAGTGGAAAAATGCATGAACTAATAGATGGAAGAGCTAGCTGACAGATAGCATTTGTTTGCCAGGTTTTCACCATTTGTTTTTATTGCACTTTTTTTGATATTTGATTTTTTTTGGATTTTCTGCTTTTTTCACTGTTTTTCATTTTTTATGATTTTTCACTGTTTTTGATTTTTTTACTGTTTTTGATTTTTTTGCTTTTTCACTGTTTTTGATTTTTCACTGTTTTTAATTTTTCTGATTTTTCAAACATAGAACTTTTTCAGGTGCATGTTATTGATAGGTTCTTCGAGCTGATCTTCATCCTGTGTTGATAGCTGATATGCTCCTGATCCAAATACTGTTGTGACCACAAATGGACCTAACCAGTTTGGTTCAAATTTTCCTTTCTTTTCTCGATCTGCCTGGTTGCGTGGATTTTCCTTTAGCACTAGTTCTCCCACTTGAAAGATTCATGGTTTGACCTTGTGGTTATAGCTCTGGCACATTCTTTCTTGATATACCTTTAGATGATCAAAGGCATTGTGTCTGCGTTCATGGATTAGTTCTAACTCTTGTAGTCTAGATACTCTTTGTTCTTCATTAGGGATGAGACCTTTTAGTGATACACATATAGAAGGTATCTCTACTTCGATTGGCAATATGGCTTCTGATCCATATACAAGAGAGAAAGGTGTGGCACCTGTGGGTGTGCGGATACTGGTGCGGTAGGCCCAAAGAGCAGGGCTTAGTTGGATATGCCAATCTTTCCCAACATCGTTCACTGTCTTTTTAAGGATTTTCAGAATAGTTTTGTTAGATGCTTCTGCCTGCCCCATTTCCCTGTGGATAATATGGTGTGGAGAATCTGTGCTGGATTTTGAACTTCTCTCCATGCTGGATTTTGAACTTCTCACATAGCTCTTGTACATCTTGATTTTTGAATGGTCACCCATTATCAGTGATAATGGTCATTGGTATTCCATAGCGACAGATGATATAGTTCAAGATAAATGCAGCAGTTTGTTTTCCTGTGATATTGATGAGAGGTACCACTTCAATCCATTTTGTAAAATATTTTGTAGCTACCAGGATGAATTTGTGTCCATTAGATGAAGAAGGAGTTATCTTTCCTACTAGATCAAGTCCCCATTGACAAAAAGGCCAAGATGTTGCTAAAGCATGTAGTTCTTGTGCTAGTGCATGGATCAAATTCACGTGGATCTGACATTGTTTGCATGTTCTTGCTATTTTAAAAGAATCTCGTTCCATAGTCGGCCAATAATAGCCCAAGCGTATGAGTTTTTTCGAAAAGGTAAGACCACTTGAATGAGTGCCACAAATTTCGTTATGGACTTCATGTAAAGCCTTCTCAGATTCTTCTTGTTCGAGACATTGTAAGAGAGTACCGTCTAGACCTCGTTTAAACAGGGTATCCGCGACGAGAGTATAATGAGATGATTGGCAAATAAAGTTTCTCTTTTGGTTCTTTGATAAGTCGAGAGGTAAGATATTATCTTTTAGGTATGTGTAAGTTTGGCCATAGTGGGAGGAATCATGTCCAATAAGTTGACAGATGGTTTGGGAATCAGGACAATTAAAGGCGGGCTGAAATAACTCTTCAACCAAGAATTCATAACGCTGTTGATTTTCTTGTGTTTGCAATAGAGAAGCAAGTGTAGCCATGGCGTCTTTTGTCATTTCTTGGAATCTGTTCAAAAGTTATTTCTACAAAGTACTTCTTGAAATCATCCACTATCTTTTTGTAAGGCATGAGTTTGTCATCTTTTGTTTGATAGTCATCATTGATTTGATTAATGATGAGCTGAGAGTCTCCAAAGACCTGAAGTTGTTTAATGTTCCATTCTACAGCCATTTTAATGAATAGAATGCCTGCTTCTGATTTATGTTGTGTTCCTTTATTGATGCTTGCTCTTGATCCACGATGTGTTCCATTATTGATGCTTGCTCTTGATCCATGATGTGTTCCATTATTGATGCTTGCTCTTGGACTGATATTTGGGTGATGTATTGTAAGATATGGATCGAACCTTGGAATGTATGTATATGAACAGGTAGAATTGACTTGCCATCTTTTGAATGGTTTCAAATATTTTTTCCTTGCTAGTTTTGATAGAGATATTGTTGGATATAGATCAGTTGTACCAATGATAGTTGCCTTTGTTGGTGCTATTATGATAGATAACTTCTCTTGATAACATTCAGGTAAGGTGTCAAATCTCCCATCTTCCGGTGCCTCGAGGAGGTTTTCACCGTTAGATGCATCCTTTATTTTTACTTTTTTTCTGATCTAATGTTGCCAATAAATTATTTTCAGTATTAGACCTGATATTGTTTTCTTTATTTTCAATTTTGCGACTAAGAGATTTGACATCTATATGACTCAATGATACGTTAGCGGAATAGGTGGTGAAAGTTGTCGCGGGTTTGATTTCGTCAAGATATAAGGATATGACATGGTCATTAGGTAAGGTATCAATGTTAGTATGTTCTTCATTTTCCCAGTCAATAGGTTCAGGATAGCTTAAGCATAAAGGATCTTTAGATTGAATAGTTTCAAAGATATTAGGGGTCATGATAGAGATGTCAGAGCTTTTAGTATATATTTCGATGTCTAGAACGATACTCTCGTCAGAATGACCTCGTATAAGAAAATCTTGATCGTCCTCGGTTAAGTCCATGTCAGTCGCATGTGATTCTGATTCAAGTAGGCTAGTTCCTAACGTTTGTTCTGCATACATGTGAACTACATCAATTACTATATTTGCTTCTTCATCCCTCTCAATTTGAAGTTGCTCTTGTATGTTTTTCCATGATAGCAAATATTCTCTGGTCCCTTGATCTTTCAACTGCATTTGTTTTTCCATGTTTGACAAAATTGATTCAAATGGTTGTTCCTTGGATTGTGTGCTTGAAGCTGCTACCTCTCTGTTATGTGAAATTATGACCTCTTGAGCTGATCTCAGATTATTACAACACTGCAATGGATTTGATTCTGCTGATATTGTGATTTTCTGCATTGCATAGGGAAACTCTAAGCACTGATGACATGTTGATGGAATAGCATGTATATCATGTATCCATGGTCCTCCCAAGAGTATGTTGTATGATAGGTCCAAGTCTAAAACTTGGCATGTTGTATCTTTTTGCAGGGGTCCCACTTTGATAGGTAATATCACAATTCCCTTGGAGTGATGTTCTTCTTCACCATAGACTTTGATTTTTATCCATTTCCGGGGATCAACTGCATCTTCTGAATATCCTAGAGCACGAACAAGATTCATAGAGAAAATGTTCAAGCCAGCTCCCCCATCTATTAGGACACGTTTAACAAGCGTTCTATGAATGAGGACTTCAATTTGCAAGAGAGTTTTATGGGGATTTTGCAATGAATCAATGCTTGGATATGAAGGAGATGAGCTTTGAATAGGATCCTCTGAAATAGGCTTGATGGCCATTATGGATATCCCTTGGGAAACTTCAGCTTTGGATGCATTATTTGGCAAGGATGCTATGGAAGATTCTTGCAAGCTTTCAAGAGGTGTAGGAATATATGCCTTTGGAGAGTCAATTTGCTTATGGATGGATGGATCATTGTTAGACATGGGTGCATGATTTTGATCTTCTTTAGGCAAATCCTTTGGGGATCTCTTTAAGAGATGCATAAAAGAGCCACCTTTCTTTTGAGATGTATTTAAATCCTTGTAAGGTTTTAACATAGTTTGATTTTGAACTTGTTTGATTTCTCTGATATGTTGGCTTGTCATGTTTTCTTCTTATGTTTTGCTTTGGTATGTCATGTTGATATGATTTTCAGCTATTTCAAATGTTTCAGTGATCTTATGTCTCTGTGCTCTTATTAAAATGGGCATACACGTGTTATTTTGCTTAGGATTCGATTTTCCAAAAGGTTGTTTTGGGTAAGTGATCAATAGTCAATTTCAAGGCAATAAAGTGATATGACACTAAAAGAGAATTCAAGTGTTTAAAAGTTTGCAAGTTTTTTGATCTTCGGTTTAGGAGTGCAATGATGATGATTTGATAAGAACCAAGTCCAGTAGGAACGATCTATCCTACGATGTGGGACAAAGTTATCTTGACCAAACGTTTCAGTTTCGTGATAAAGGATGATTGATCCTGATGAGAAACTATGTTTGAGTGACCAGTTTATCAAAGAGGGTGATAATGCACTTTGAGATGTTTAGATCTTGAACTTGTTGGGGGTGAGCACTTTGAAAATCTTGAGGTGTATATTTTCTAGAGTTTGATTTTGACGGATGATAACTTGACCAAGCAAACCAAGCAGACAATCTAAGCACGGATTGACAAATAACAGGTGTTTATGCTTACTGCAAATTGATCAGGCAAAAATGATAAATCTGAAACAAGCATGCAGGGCACAGCTCTAGACTGACAGATACAGAGTTTCATACGACAAATTATGTAGCATAGAATGACAAGAGATACAAAACAAAACGACAGACTAGTGACTTCATGTGAAAAGCAGTGTTTCGTACGACATAGAACCTTGACTCGTACGACATAAGATCAAGTAGTACGACATAATATCTTGACTTGTACGACAAAATATCTTGACTTGTACGACGGGTATTTTAACAGGTGTAAAAAGTGTTTGTTTGTTTGAGTTTTGATCACTAAATTTTGATGTTTTACTTTGGTTTTCCAGTTTTAAGTGTCTGATTTTTCAATTTAGGGATGAATACACAACAAACACACGATGTGATACATGACATTCAATCAAGCTAAACCCTAAGGAAGTTGGTTGAGAATGAAAACCTTTGCTTGCTGACTTAGGTGCACACCCAATAGCTAATCAGAATACGACCGTTGAGTCTCAGGCAATGGATTCTCAATGTTGTATTATCCGACTCCAAATGCTAATGGGGGCACGATATGGCAAGTGTCTTGGGAGAGTTACTATCTCTCTTGCACAAAGATTATCACCCTTTCGGAGGTGAATCCGGTAGCTTCTATTTTAACCGGCACTAGTAAGGGATCCGTTCGGTGTGTCGAGGTATAAACTCAATTAAGAGGTCTCCCAGCCTTGAAAACCAAGGTTTGATATACCCGAAGGTATGAAGGAGAGCTATTCCCAAGCACTGTCATTGCTTTGATTTTCATCAAAAACACATTTATTTTATAGTGGGTTGAATTACTTGGAGTTAGCCGTTCCCACTTAGGTCGTTCCCCTCTCAACGGCCTTAAGGGCTAAGAGTTAATAACTCCTCGGGAGGGAAGGCCTGCTAAAGAGATGCACTAATGAAAGCAAAAGAGGATTCTAGCTTTCTGATCACCTAAGAAAGGTGAGAGCATACTCGCCTATCATCAAAGACATGAAATACATGGTTGTTCATTTCTTTAAGCTCAAATTGAAGTGTGCCTAAAAATCTTAAAGAATACACAAAGTTTTTGCTGAATCCTTAGGCAACCTGGAAAATAGATCCATTAGTAGTCATGATTGTGTTTTGAATTTGTCTTTGACAAACGTCCTACAAAAAAGAGTTAGGCTGCAAACATTTCATAGACATAACAAGATTAGCATTAGTGATCCGAACTATGAAATTTTCAAAAAAAACTATATGAAATTTTAGCTTAACTTCAAATAGGCATAACTTTTTGCTCGGGACTCGAAATGACGAACCATTTAACTCGTTGGAAAGGTCTCCAAGAGTTGTAGATGAGATTTTGAAAACAAATGTCTAGCACTTTCAAGGGCTAAAAATGACCATAAGGCCTTAAAAAATGCAAATTACCAACGTATAGACAAACTTGAAAATTCTAACTTGCAGTTTATCAAAAAAATCAAAGATGCAAAAACTAGTACGACATGATTTACCAGTAAGTACGACACAAATTTAGATTTCACATAGGAATAAAAGCAGACTCATACGACATAAGATTTTGAAGCCAGAAATTCGTATGAAACAGAATTAGCTCTAGTACGACAATGAAAATCAACTCGTACGACACATGATTTATTAGGAAATTAACTTGTACGACATGAATTTATACCTGATACGACAAGGAAAATGGACTCATACGAGTCAGGATGAAGTGTCGTCCGGGGCTAAAAGGTAGTTCGTACGAGCTGAAAAGGCAACTTGTATGAATATCTGATTCTGAGCCGGACAAAGATGAAGTTTGTTGAAGATTAAGAGGCCGAAAACTGATAAACTATAAGCTAGATGCTTATAATAACAATGCATAAGATGAGAATGAGATGAGATGCAATCATGATATGAAATTGGGACCCTTTGTGCTCCAAAAATGAGGTCTATTTATAGTATTTCCAAGGCTAGGGGTGATGTGGCAAGAATCAACGGTCAAGATTGATCTGAAGATATCAATGGTTAAATTGGAGGAGGATGGCAAAGGGGGTTGGATTAAAGGGAACATCTATCATCTCTATGGTGACAAGTGTCAAGAGGCTTCTAGAAGAGTTTAGATGAAAGGGAACACTCAATGACAAGTGTCACATGGTTCTAGAAGATGTTGGATGAAAGGGGACATGGTGGTAGGTAGAATGGGTTAGGTTTAGGAGTGGTAGAAGTTAGGAGAATTTGAATTTAAAAATTCAAATAATATGAAAAGGATAATTAATCTCAACAACTCATAAATGATTTGTTTTAATTAATTAGGGGATTTAGAATAAATGATTTTGGATGGAGGGAATTAATTAATTAAAGGGATGAAATGAACCTATTAAATAAATCCTTAGATTTATTAATAAGTAGATGAAAAGGGAAATTTAATCAAATTGCTTAGTGAATTTAATTAAATTGGGAAGGAAGATTAATTAAATAATTGCTTATTTAATTAATTATCTTCAGACCATTTTTAGGTGTATACAAAAATCACAATTAATTAAATAAATAATATCTAATTAACATTTAGAAAAAGGGTTTGATAGAGATAGAGATAGAAATTGAAAATGAATTTATTTAAATAATAAAGATTATTTAAATTTAAGGAGTAATAATCATAATTAATTAAATAATAAATATTTAATTAATATTAGAAAATGGTTTGAATGATTAAATGATGATAGAAATAGAAAATGGAGCTATTTAAATAATAAAGATTATTTAAATTGAGGTATTAATAATCATAATTAATTAAATAATAAATATTTAATTAACATTAGAAAATGGTTTAAATGATTAAATGATAATAAAATTGAATTAGAATAATTAGTAAAATGATGAAGAAATATGAGATTAGAAGAAATAATTAGTACATGATCAATGAGACATTTTTAGGTGTCTACATTTGCCCCTCTTTGAGACAAAGTCAATACGACATTGTTTCAAAGAAAATGAAAAATATCCTACCCAAGTATGCCCTGGTGATACTGTATAGTGTAAATATGCCCCCTTGGAAAAGGTGGTTGAAAAATTTGGAAATTGAGACCTTATTTTCGATATTATTATAGTGAGCAATCGTGTGAAGTTTTGTACAATTTCTAGATCGTTTGAGTAGCCTACAAGTTCGTTGAAGTTCACAGGGACCACGAGTGTCAAAATGAAAAAAAACCCTAATTTTGAGCTATAAATAATGATTTTGGCCTTTCATTTGCTTGTTTGCATTGTGTTGAGTTCTTGGAGATACTTGCGAGTCTTTTGTTTTTCTGCGAGTATTTGATCATCATGGCTGGCTATAGGGCACGAGTGCACTTGTCTGACCGAGTACGTTCTTACCAGAGACCTCTGTGGGCTGGCGACATGGTATGTTTCCAAATTTTTTGCTTAATTTTTTCAAAAAAAATTCAGAGATCTAGGTTTTAGTCATCACACATATGCCTGCCGATTTTCACGCATTAGCCAAAAGTGTTACATATACGCCTTAAGTGTATTGCAAGAGTGTAAGTGTCACACATAGGTGCTTAGTGTCACTCATTCCTCTATCTGTTTATGCATTAGTGTTAACTTTTACGCATTCATTGTAATTGTTACGCATAAGCTTTAATTGTATCGCAATAGTGTTAAATGCTACACATAAGTGTTAAACATTACGCATTCGCTGTAAATTGATTTTTTTTTGTCATGCATTTGATCAAATTTTTATCGCGACATCCGATATCTGACATTTTCAATGTTTTCTCTATGCAAGAGAATATTGGAGTGTTATATTGCCGACAGAGTAGACCCAGTGGACTTGATCTTCGATTCGAGTTACTTGATGAGGAGGTTGCACATATCCGACATCTAGGATTATATAATGTTTTACATTTGCCAGAGATTATAGCCAACATGGCCTTGATTACGACATTAGTGGAGCGGTGGCATTCCGAGACATGTTCCTTCCATCTTCCTACTGGTGAGGCATCCATTACTTTAGAGGATGTTTGGCGTATACTGCATATTCCCATCCATGTTGCGAGAGTTTTATATGATCACGATGATGGCGTCATTGGACTGTGTGCCCTTTTTGAGTGTGAGGAGCAGGATTTATAGATCAGTGGTCATTATGATATCCCTTGGGCTCGATTGGACTATGATGATCTTACTATAGTATTGTGCAGTATCGTAGGTGGTTTGTTGATTCCTAACAGACGAGGCCATGACTTTCCAGTTGGATGGGGAAGAGTGCTCCATGATATGATTGTTCACCGTCGAGTATATGCTTGGGGTTCTTGTCTATTAGTCATGGTTTATTATCAGATGCACAACATTGTATACTTGGGATACCGATAGATCAGCTGTGGTGTGACATTGCTCCAGACTTGGGCTCGGGAGCACATTTCTATCTCAAGCCCAGTTATTCATGTTGACTTGCACCATGAGGACCCATATGCGTACATATATACACTTGGTATTAGACATAGGGGTTCAAGTAACACCTTGTACTGGCAACATCAACTTGATATCTTGCAACATTGTATTTGGAGACCATATTTAGATTGCCCCAGTTGGGTAGATGATGCACAACACTTGCCTTTCTGCAAACAATAGAGATATCTTATTGGAAGGCCCATTGAGATGCAGAGGATTATTGAGATGTCTCTTCCAGGATGGGTACTTAGATGGTTTGGGGAGGTGGCACCTGTTATTACAATGTACTTTGCTCGTGTTTCTCGTGAGGTTTCTGATTGGGGTGTGTGCATATAGCCACATGTGGCAGGTGTCGAGTTTGATGCTCTTCAGGCATTATCGTGGGGTTGGAGTGTAGGTGCAACAGATCTAGGGACTACTCTTGAGTATGATGCATGGTGGGCCAAACATAGGCCTACTCCATTGATTGATCTGACTATTCTGATCATAGTGCAGTAGATACAACATCCGAGACAACGACTGAGGATTGACATGGGGGAGAGGAGGGGAGATGACAAAGGAGGGGAGGGCAGAGGGGGGGAGGAGGGCAGTGGAGGAGATGATGGGGAAGAGAAGGATGTAGACATTGGTGGAGACACTGAGTCTATGAGCAGTGGAGATGATGATGATTCCTTAGAGTCATCGAGCAACGAGGATGGGGATGATGATGATATGCCTGAGTTGGAGGACGTTCCTGTTGTAGAGGGGGGAGGACGAGGACAAAGTGGTGATGGAGATGATGATGATCCACACATTCTCAGAGCATTGATTCAGAGTCTAGAGGACGAGGTTGCCAGACTTAGGCAGCGACGAGATGCTGAGCGGGAGGCATTCCGCAGAGACTACGATGCATTAGAGATCGAGAGAGATCATCTCCAGAGGGAGAGAGATGACACAGTTAGATGGATGCAGGTGGTTTAGGCTACTTATGATCAGCATTTTGCTCTGATTACCAATGCATGCAGACAGTCTGACAGAATCTATTATGGTATATAGGAGGCTTTCTATTATTGACAACTTTACCATGAGGTTGTACCTGAGGGACAAAGAGCTCCGAGCTTCAGTGAGGTTAGAGGTCATTCTGGTTCTAATAGGACTTCTACATGGAGGACCAGCAGTGGTGGTGTCATGGGTCCACCTCAGCATCCTGGGGCAGGATCTAGTAGGTAGGATCCACCTGGAGATAGAGGTAATGTGGGTTGATACATTGAGATCATGTTATCTGAGCCTTTGGGCCCGTTTTATAATTTATTGTATTCTGACACATTACCATTTTTGAGTTATATATATGATATGCAATTTTTTTGCGGTGATCTATTATGCTTTGTTTTCCATGTATGTTGTATGATGCTATGTGCTATGCAATTCATGTCCATATGATTTATAAATTATTGTTTATGAATGCAATAGTTTCTACATGATTTATGATGTGATGATTAATGAATGGTTTAATGATCTCTATATGAGACTCAAATGAATGCCATGAACACTTATACAAATGCAATTTACACTATATGGATGCAACTTAAAACTATATGGATGCAACTTAAAATTTATATGGAACTTTTGTTTTTGTATGATAATGCCAGAATATTATTTTAACTCTGATGTACCTTGAAAAAATGTTAGTAAGATGAAAGAAAGAAGAGATTGATGAAAGAATAATGTTAGATGACAGAAAATGATTTAGAAAGAGATGAGAAATCAACAAACTATCAATAAACAGATGAGATGAAAATGAGAATGATTGATTCACGAACCTATGTCATTATTTATTGCATAATATATATTCATCACTGAGCCTTATTATTGAACAATGGAGCCTAGCACATCACGGTATAAGGAACCAAGATGTAAAGATATCTCATTGAAGAAACAAACACGTAGCAGACAAGGAGTGAAACCCTCCATTCTGGGAAATACACTAGGGGTCGAGGTATGTGTGGCATTCACAAGCTAAATGCTCCTATCACAGACACCCACTAGAGCAATTTCCCTAGAACTTCATTGGTTCACACTATAAACAACAAACAAATAAAAAGATAATGCCCATCATGGCTCCTCTAGTCACTTGTGGACATCCTTGAGTAGCATAGGAACACGATCTGTCACCAAATGATAAAAGATAAAGACTGACCTGGACAAAATTCAGCAACTATACCGATCTTGTACCTTCATTCTTAGTTGCTTGATGTGATAGTTGATATTATCTGATCTCATAAAGTTGCGGACCCTGTTTAAGACTGACCTATCTAATTTCGAGTGTATCCTCTTCTGTTTAAGACAAGATAATGATCACTTGATATGGATATTATACGATTGATAAGACAGTTTGATCAATTGATTGCAGATGGTTGACTGGATATTCGTATCCTTTGTTAACTTCGTGTGAAGTATTTGCTGGATATCTGCTAGGGTGTTTGATTGTTGCGAGACATTTTATTGCAAGTTTTTTGATTGATTTTCGATTGTTTTTGGGGTTGATTTTTTAATGTTTTTGGTTGATTTTTTTAGGACATTATATGGATGTTTTTGGATTTTTTGAGGACTTTATCTAAATGTTTTTGGATATATCATGTTTTCTCAATGTTTTTATATTGATTTCAGGACTCTTTTTTATTTTATTTTTTTAGGATTTTTTTAGGACTTTATATGGATGTTTTTAAGGAATTTTTTTCAGGATTTTTTTTGGATGTTTTTAGGATTTTTTCAAGACTTTTTATGATTTTTAGGATTTTTTCAGGACTTTATATGGATATTTTTGATTGATTTTTTTCAGGACTTTTAATGATTTTTATGATTTTTTCAGTTATGCCCCCAGTGTGCAGACCTATATGACATGATGATCTGCAAAATGCATGTGAATACAATGAATTTTTAACATGACCTATGTTAATGCAATATGCATTTCCTATTCGAACATGGATGACTGTGTTTGTTTAGCATTTTGTAATACACCAATTGAATTGGAGGTACAAAATATTTCATTTGATAAGCAATCAATGGATCCTTAAGGTCCCTTGGAACATCCAAATCAACACACTTAGTGACTAGGATTTACAAATGGAGACACGAAAAATTTCCCCATTGGTTCTTGAAACTTTGATCTTCTTTTGCCCATGTGTGTGCAAATGAGTTAATTCCCGCTCTTGTGTTCACTAAAGATCCTTAGCATCCTATATGACTAGCTATGTGGATTATTCTAACTTCAAAAGCATCCCGAATAGTGCCTCGCTACCAACAATATTTTAGAGCTCCGACGAGGTTATAAACTGTAATCTCTTGAATATTTCTCCATTGCCAACAGGTGTTCATAGCCTTGATGAAGTTACTCGCATGTTCCCATAGTCAAGCTTTTTTGTCGCACTTTGTATGCGTGATATTTCAGTTATATATCATTTCTCTTTTACCTTGAGATGGATATTTGGCATAACTCTTTTTCTTTTTAATTTTCTTGCCTTGACTTGTAAGTAATTAAACCTACTTGGTCTCGAATGAATTAGATATTTTATTAATGTGTTTGAGATATAGCTATTGATAGATTTTGGGTAAACAAGTCTCATATACTGAAATCACTACCCAACCATAAGTAAAGCGTCGTCACAGGGTAATGTTGAAAATGAACGACCTTAGGACCTCAAAGACTTCATGTCTGAATATCTAAGAAAGGAGATGACCCTTGTTTCTCTTGAATGCAAACAGATGATAAACTTGGATAGTTGCCTTGTTTTATTGATGTTGATATATGCCAATGCAGGAATTTTGCGAATGCGATGCATTTGAAAAAGAAACTATATGTGATGCAATTCTTTTAATAAAATAAGATGCAATACGGAAAGTAAAACCTAAACTAACCCAACCCTTAGATATAATATCATTTAAGGTGCATGTTGTTCATAGGGTCAGGAAGTTCTATGTAGGTAGTTCATTGGTCTTTGTTTGAAGAGTCGGATAAAGATGTCGTTTCCAATAGGATATAAGGACTCAGCTAAGTGTACATGTTCGACATCTCCAATGTTGATTTCCTTAGTTTTTGGATTTTGTGGATTATCAGAGGGAAATCCAGCTCTAGCACCCATGAATTCAACTACAGACTTATCATTTTCAAAGCAATCCACCTTTGGTAGATCCTCTTGCCCCAAATATATCAAGTGTGGGTGTATGAGGCAAATAGATTTTGGTTCCGAAGTTGTGACATGAGCGGGTTCTATGCATGTTTCTATTGATGCACTTGAAGAGGATGATGAAGTCAACTAGGTGTTGATCTCATTAGTTGGTGTTATGCTTATTTTTGTCACTACATTGGCATTTGATGATGGCTCATACACAATCATTGATAAATTATTCTCCACGGTATGATTAGGATTGGTGACTTCATTGATAAGGAGTTCATACAAAACTTGTGTAGAGGGATTGGGATCATGAGGGGGACTAGGAGAAATGGTAAGTTCATTTGAGAGGGAATCTTGTGAGTAACATGGAGGATTATGAAATGGAGATGAAGGGATGGAGGGATCTTGATCAAGATCTGGAGAAATAATGGGATCTTGCTTAGGACATGAAGGTGAAGGAATACTTTGATCTTGACTTGGAAAGAGATTATTATGAAGGATAAAAGGGCTATGATGATCTTGTTTAGGAGGTGGATGTTGGATGAGACTTGAAAGGACACTTTGTTCTTGAGACAAAAGGGTATCATTATGAATGGACTAGAAAAGAGTGAGGGGATCATCATAAGATTCTTGGTTGGTGGGATCTTGATAAAAAATTGGGTAGGATGGAAGTGGTTGTTCTTGATCTTTATTTGTTTCAGGACTCATTTCTTCTGATTTAGGATCATCCTCTTGACATGGGGAAGGAGTTTGGATATGCATGGGAGATTCGTGGGATGTTTCAACATTTTGGCTTGATGAGAAAGGATTTTGAATGGGACTCTCTAAAGTGGGTTTTCTTGGAAATGGAATATATGATGGCATTGGATCTTGAATTTCTGAAGCATGGAAAGGAATATCATCATGACTTGGATTAGATTGGATTTGTATTATGGATAGCCCTTGGGAGGTTGCATTATTGGATAAAGATGGTGTTGACTTCTCTTGTGTGACTTCAGGATATGAGGAAATGATGGAAGATATGGAGGCTACTTGAGGTACAAAGTCTTGATGGGAAGAGTCATTGCTCAACATGGGTAGATGACCTTGTTGCATGATAGGTGACACATTGACCATGTTCAATTGATGTCCAAAGGGTGACATGTTTGTAAATATGCTTGTATTCATTTGGGGAACCCTTGGTGGTGTATTTGAAGATATAGGAGGATATTCACTGACATGTGATGTGATCGAAAGAAAATTGATTGTGTGATTGTGTGTGACTTTGGTAGTGGTTGACTTGTTTGTACAATTTGTGGTGTTGAGAGTTGTGTTGTTTGTTGTATTGGTTGTTGAATTTGCATTGTTGGATGTATTTGCTGTTGATATTGATTTCTCATGTTTATTTGTGTGAGAATAACTGGTATGTCTGATTTCATAATAACAACTCACACATCAACTGGCTCTCCACCACCAGCAAGGAAGCTTATGCAAAAGAGGAAACTAGTCACACCAGCAACCACAAGCAAAAAGAAGAAGGGTGATGATACTGGAACCGGTAAGATCGCAATGACCTGTGCTGAGCTAATTGATGAAATTACAAATGATGGAATATTAAAAAATGTACCAAAGTATTATGAAGATTTAGAAGTGAATTAGAAAAATGAATTAGAAGAGGCTATTTTGTTGTATATAGACATTTATAAGAAAGCCTTAATTGAAATTTTGAAGGAGATACCTTTATCCTTGTATAATAAGCTTGAGGCTAGGAGACTTGATGCTGTCAACATAGATAGGGAGATCAAATAAGTTGCACTTTTGGAATTATGTGGTGTTGTAAATAATGAAGAAATGAAAAGATGTATAGACACTGCAAATAGGACAATTTTCAGTAGTAAATCCCAATAGATAAGCCTTATGGTGGGGAGAGTAAATGAGGTGATAAATGAGACAAGTAAGGGATGGACCAAATTCTTTTAGAAAAACCCAGACCTTCTCACATCTCAAGAAGAATTTGCAAGGGCAACATCTACCATTCCTAACAAATCAAAAGGGAAAGGTATTTTGGGCAGTCCAACTCCTATTTTGACACAACTGACAGTAACTATAGATACTCAAACACAACTGACAGCTAAGGAGAGTGTACAGTCTGTACTAGCACAAACCATTTTTGAGCAAATCAATGTACAAGACACTGGAAATATTGTGGATAATACTCCCCTGACAGTAACCGACACTACACCAAGTGGCGAAGCCACCAACGCAAAAGAGGTTGAGATGGACAGGGTAAAAGCAATTGAGTCCATACTAGCATGTAAAACTAATTCCCCGACAAAGGTTTTGGCAATTGACACTTCTCAGGTTGAGAAGAAATTAGTCTCTGAGTTGAGTCCAACTGAATTGATGATGATGGCTACTTAGAAATTACTTCAAAGGAAGGGACTGTAGGTAAAGGATTAATAGATCAATCGGTCTCAGTATTGCACAGACTAATATCTGACTGTCAGATTGAAGATGGAGCAAGCCCTTCTGGTAAGCTCAAGACTCTAACAGAGAATATCTCAAACAATTTTCAATGTCTGAGATAGATTGCAGACCGACAGGCTTTGGACAATTTCACAACAGCAAAAAGAACAACTTTTGATCAGATTATAGAAACAGAGAAGAAGAAAATTGAGGACAAACTTATTCCTATTGAGGTTTGTTTAAAACAATGTACAAATATCTACAGAGTGTGTTGTAACATAGAAAGTCTTACAACTAATGTAGATAGCAGATTGAAGGAGTTATATGATAAGATGGCTAAAAATGCTAATTCTTTTGATGGATTGATTGCATTGACCACATTTGTTGATGGACAAATTTTGTCCTTAGAGAACCAAAAAATTTCTTTTGAGAAGGAGAGAGATAAAATCATGTGAAGAGCAAGAAATCTAAGAGGATTGGTAAGTCCTAGACTAAATTCATTGGGTGTCCATAAGAAAGAGTGCATGTACATGATAGATAAACCCACACCGACAAATATCCAAGAGAAGGAAACACTTGCCTACTTACTAAGTGGACTTGCATCTATTTCTGATACTTTCAAATCCGGCTGGGATACATATCTTCAGTTATTGCAAAAGGCATGCTCGAAAATCTTGAAGATGACTAAGCTCCAGTAAAACTAACAATATTATTTTGTTCTTTTATTCTTTCAATTATTTCACCAGTCTTTGGCATTAATGTCAAAGGGGGAGTATGCACATATGTGACAAATATCAGAGAAACACATTGGAAGGATATTAGATGGAGTGTACTACTTAGGGCGAGCATACCGATAGGGAATCCATTTTTCACGTGAGTGTTGCCATCAATGCCAAAGGGGGAGATTGTTGGCAATTGACACTCATTGGATTCATTTTGTTATCATTGATGGCAACAAGATCCGATGGAAGTCATAAATCGACACTAGGAAGCATATACCAGTAGATACCAACTTTGGAGCATTCAGGGCTACATCGACATCGGCACCGACACCGACATTGACACCGACATCAATACTTCATTGGAAGCTGACATCAAGGAGGATTTACTTAATAAATCATTTTGTAAATATTGTCAAGGCTGACATTGAATATATTTGTAAATGTATTGTAAGCCGACATAAGGCATATCATTTGTAATAGGTATATAGGTCAGTCATGTAGGTTATTTTTGAAATGAGAATAGACATATGAAATGTGTGGATATAGGAGAATATAGCATAACTGTATGATGTGAAATATATGTATGGAGATAATTTTGTATGTGAGTGTTATATCATGCAATGATCTATAGATAGCTTGGAAAGCATTCTTAGAGGGGAAGAGATACCGATATCAATTTAGAGTTTAGGAACCGGTACAGAGCAGAGACAAAACCGAAATTCTATTTGGCATAGTAGATGCATTCTTGAGTTCATTTTTCAGTAATTTACTTTAGTAGAAATCTTGTAGTTAGTGAGGCTCTTTAGTGATGAGCAGTATGCTCTAGGCAGTGTGCCTTTCTGCAAGTGCAGGCCCCTATTAGATGTAATGTCTTTTCATATGGCCAGTGAACTGATATTGTGGGTCACAAATCCCACCGTGGTTTTTCCTTATTGAGGTTTTCCACGTATAAATTTTGTGTGTTATGATGTTCATTTATGTGGATGGTTTATTTGCTTCTTGTTATATGTTTATTTGTTTATCAGTTTATATATGCATGGTATAAAAGGATAAAAACTGTTCATACCGACATAACATTGATTCACCCCCCCTCTCAGTGTTCTTGGATCCCAACAATGTGATCTCCAAATTTTTGAAATAGTTTAAACATCTGGGATCTACTCTCTTCACCTTTTTTAAGGTTTTGTTCCAATATTTCTATTTCTCGAGCTAGTTTCTCTTCAAGTGGTGGAGAAATAGGTATGACACTTGTTTGTTCCTGATAAGTTTGATGCACGTTTTGGGATATGTATATGTTGGATTGAGATGATTGATTGTTTGGTTGCAATGACATGGTTCCATGAAAGTTGGAATTTTGATAAGGGTAATGTTGTCTCCTAGAAGTTTGAGAGCTTATTTCAACCATTGCACTATATGCCATTTTTTTGGATTTTTGAAGTTTAGGGATAAAATGCAATGCAACTAAGGGATGAAAGTGCAACCCTATTTTTTTTTTGGATTTTGAGAATTTTGAAAATGGACAAATGCAACTGAGGATGACAAATGCAACCTATGTTTTTGAATTTTTTTGACAAATTGGATTAAGGAATGACAAGATGAAATCCTAAAGAATGACAATGCAACTTATGGACTTGGACTAAGGAACAATCTAATTTTGAAGATAATGCAAAATGGAGATAATAATTTGACCCTATGTCTTATGAGGATGAAGACTATGAAAGGACTAAAATTGGGATTATGACGACTATGCAAGGACTTATGCGAAGATTATGATGACTATGCAAGGACTTATGTGAGGATTATGTCGATTGTGAAAGGATTTATGCAAAGATTATGATGACTATGTAAGGACTTATGTGAGGACTATGATGACTATACGAAGATTATGATGACTATGCAAGGAGTTATGCGAAGATTAAGGATGTAAATGAGTACTATAATGAGGATGATAATAAGGACTATGCAAAGTAAGGACATAAATGGGGACTATAATGAGGAAGATAATGAAGACTGTGCAAGGACTTATTTAAATGGTCACAAGTATCTAATTTTTTTTGTGTTTGTAGGGCCATCTAATATTTCAAGATAAAATTTGTTTCCAGTAATTTTGCTTGTAGGACAAGTTTGTTGTTTTCCAAATCTGAGAACAATTGTTTGAAGACAAGTATAGCTGATTGAACTGTGTTCTGGCCAACTCTGAGAATTCAGAGATACGTAAGGTAGGGTCCGAAATAGCCCAAATATTGACTCAATACTAGTTTGGTACAATGATACATATAAAAGCATAGAAGACAATCTTAGGCTGGAAAGTGGACACCATTCAATGAGGCCCCTACAACAAAATACCAAAATAAGACGAACAGATAGAGAGTCCGACAGCACTGGCTCCACTCCACAACATACACTTCTCGGGCATGCCAGTCTCTCTTACCCCAAAGATCCGAAGATCTTATCACCGAGGGATTTCTATCTCATAATGCAAGGTACATGAGGGGTATCTATGGGGTACGATCCACACTCCCAGAATCACTGAATGTAGGATTTGGGCTACTAAGTTGGTTCTTATTGTAAATTTCAAGGGGTCCTGATCCAATGACGTATTCTCAGAGCAAGCCACTTAAGACTTTAGTTGAGCTTATCGGTGCAGGGAAGGCCCCCACATACATCAAATTCACTCAACACTCTAGTCACTTGACTAGTATATTTATATAGCGGCTCAAAAAACCCACTCGAGAGTACACTAGGAGAGATGATATCCCCAACGCATCCCAATTCAAAGTACCTCTGTGGGGTGATGAAATCCCCAGTCAAAGATACCCCTCACTACTAAAATGAAAAGTGGGTGTTGTTATCACCTTCTCTCTTTCTCCCAAGACCTCGAAGGTGGGTGGAAAGGTAGTTGATGCAATAGTAGGTCCACCCCAAACACGATAAAAATTTCTTTCCCTTATAATAAAATGAAGTGTGAGTTATTCTATTGATAAGCTTGATTCACGTTCATTTTAAAACCCAAATTTAGGTGTGAGATACGCATGTGCATGTCAATTTTAAAACACCAAACTAAAGTGTGAAAGCATGCATGTCAAATTTAACCAGGTTTATTTTAAGCCCAAAACTGAAGTGTGATAAAATTAGTGTTTATGATTTAGTAATAATTTAATCCTTTCTGTAAATTCACCACATGTTGTAGACAAATTATCAGTAACCCAAGAAAACCCATAGAAAATAGAAAACTAAACTATGAAAAACATGAATGCGCAATTATACCTATGCAAATGCGTGATAATAAGTGAGCGGTTGCATGATAATGACAAAGTGATTATGTAATTCTGACAAAGCAAATGCGTGATACTGACAAAATGATTACGTGATCCTATCTAGGCGAATGCGTAAAACACAGACAAACCAAACAAAATATAAAATAAAAAGATAATTCTGATCTGGAACCTGCAAAATAGATTGTGATGCTATAACAAGATGTCTCATCATCCACTCTATGTTAAGAAAATTGTATTTTTTACTCTATACAAGAGAACTAGGTTGTTGTATCTATCAATGGCTGGTTGGTCCTCTAGATCTCGTATCTGCTTTTCTGCCTTTAGGATTCATTGATAGCGTCTGGCTTGTCTTCTTTGTTCCTTCGCCCTCCTGGTACTTGAAATCCCAAATCGTACCTTACATACCTTAAGATGTCATACTTAAAGAATGCAATAAGGGTAAATAATGTTCATATTTAAGGAATTTCATATAGAATTTAATAGAATAGAAAGCAGGAAAGAAGAAATATCAGACAAACATAACACATAAATAACTCTGTCGAATGCGTGACAAACTCTTAGCGAATGTGTGATAGGATAAAGGCTTTTGCATGATGGGGTCCGCACGAATGCATGACCCTGTGTGATCGATTGCGTCATCCTATCTATGCGATTGCGTGATTCTGCAACCATGATTGCGTGATTGTTGAATCTGCTATGCAATTCGTATAAACCTGCAAAAAAATGAAAATTTTGTACGATCTGTAAAAATCACACAGAAAACAGAGAAGGTTAATTAGTTGTTGTTCACATTGGGTTCACCAAAATGTCGTATGCAAAATTCATCATCAAATTCAATAAAAAATAAAAGGGAAATCACAAATCCCTATCTAATTAAAGAATTCTAAATAAACCAATGAAATAACACAATCAAACAATAGGAGTATAAAATCTATCAATAAAAACTCCCTATCCCATGATTGCATATTGCTTCCATTGCTCTTCTTCTCTTTATGGTATGGTGGCTCTCAGATATCGCGTTGACAACCTGCAAGTGACACAAAGATTCAAAGTTCGTTATTGTTGAAAATGGAGATTGAATGCTCAATTTATAGATTATTGGAGATGATTGAATGAAAGGTGGAACAAATTGATCAAGAGGTGGAACCCCAGTGATCTCACATGCTGATTGATAGTTGAACTGCTGATTTGGAGGTGGAACAAAATAGATTGAATAAATTAAATGAGTTAACTGATTGATAAAAAAGTTGATTGAAAGATCAAAAAAGAATGATTGGAGGATAATTAATTGATGACAAAAAAAGTTTTATTTAGAAAAATCTAACTAGAAGATAGAAAAAGAATGACTGGAGAGAATTAAAAAAATGATGCAATTAATCAATCAATTGAAAAGATCAATTAAAATAGATGGAATAGTTAACTGATTGAAAGCTAATTGAGAGCTTTATTTAGAAAAAGCTAACTAGAAGATAGAAATAAGATTGAAAAGATAATTGAATTAATTAATTAATTGATTGAATTAATTAATTTAGCATGTGCTTGCACTTTGACTTTGATTTTCAATTTAATCTTTGCATGAGATTTTAATTCAAATATTGAATTTATTTTAAATTCAATTTGGTATTTGAATATATTTAGAACTCGACTTTGATTTTCAATTTGATTTTTGAAATCATGCACATGTATTTGAAATTAGAAGAAATTTGAAGAAATATGAATTAAAAGAAATTAGAAAAATAAATTAGTTAATTAAATAATTTAAAGAAACTATTTAATTATTTAGAAATGGACTTTAATTAAATAATAAAGATTATTCAAATTAAAGGATTAAATTCACAATTAATTAAATAAATAATATTTAATTAACATTTAGAAAAAGGGTTTGATAGAGATAGAAATTGAATATGAATTTATTTGAATAATAAAGATTATTCAAATTTAAGGAGTAATAATCATAATTAATTAAATAATAAATATTTAATTAATATTAAAAAATGGTTTGAATGATTAAATGATGATAGAAATAGAAAATGGAGTTATTTAAATAATAAAGATTATTTAAATTGAGGGATTAATAATCATAATTTTTTAAATAATAAATATTTAATAACATTAGAAAATGGTTTAAATGATTAAATGATAATAAAATTGAAATAGAATAATTAGTAAAATGATGAAGAAATATGAGATTAGAAGAAATAATTAGTACATGATCAATGAGACATTTTTAGGTGTCTACAATATGTATATATATATATATATGTATGTATGTATGTATGTATATATATGTATATATATATACATACACACACACACACACACACACACACACACACACACACACACACACACGTATATACATGTAGTACCCCTTCCCTGATCAGACTCTTTTAAACCCAGTTTGACCTTAGTTGACCTTTTTGTGGCTTACTTGGATGCTTGATATACCATGTTGTGAAGTTATATTCAGGTTTTATGCTATGACGTGTTATGCTTTTATTTAAGTTTCAGTGTATGTTGTTACACATTATTTCCTTAATGATGGTTAAATGTTATTATATTGGAATATTGACATGGACTAACACATTTATTTTATGCGTGTGATGCGTTATATACATGTTTTGTTAGTCCCAACCAGTACTGAGAGGGGAGGGATGAATCAACACTTTACTGGTTTTAACCAATTGAAACTTTTACTTTAAGTTTGAACTAATTTACCATTCACCAATGTAAACATTTACTGCAGAAGATTAAGCATACATGAAAAGATACACAATGACACAGATTTATCTCGTGGAAACCCAATAGGGAGAAAACCATGGTGTGAGTAGGAACTCACAAAATTTGTATTCTTCTAGAGTACGCCCGGTTAAGAGCCATCCCTATTAGGATATTACAATGACATTGTTAGGTGCCACTCGGTTAAGGGATTTTGAACAAGGCTGGTTAGTGCCTTTACCTTGTTAAAGGTAGCTTGGTTAAAGGACTTAGAACATCAATCAAGATGTCACCCGGTTAAGGGATTTTTACAATGGGACCTGTTAAAGTCCACCCAGTTAAGGGATTTATGTTACAGTTGTTAGAAAGCAACAGATGGATGATTTTCTAAAACTGCTACTCATTAGCCTGGTCAGATCACACTGAAGAATCACACTAGATCTGCATCGGTTGTGTCTGTTCTACCCAACTCTGATTTCCTGAATGCACTATCAACTCTGCCTTCTGTTGATTTGCTGATCCTTAAATATCATATTGTCGGTCCTCTGTCACTTGAGTAACCACTCTGTGAAACTCCACTCTACCGGTCTTCTGTCATTCATCTTTGCAGTCTCTTAAACTTCCCCTATGTCCACTTTCACATTAACTTCATTCACCTTGACAACAACCATCTCAAGAATGAGATATGTGTATTTATAGACCCTTTAGTCTGTCGCCAAATTTCCCTCCAAAACATACCTTTCAAAATTCCATTGTCAGGCCTTAAATTACGCCTCTGAAATCATTCAGGAATCTCTGTCAATATAGTCAAACATGCCGATAATTCCACCGATTGATTGGAGAAGACTCCTGATGTTAGGTCCTGGAGACAACTGAGAGGGGGGGGGGGCGTGAATCAGTTGTCTAATAAATTTAAACCAAAAACAACTTAATCAACTTTCTGCTTAATACCGGTGAAACAGTCTTTTATACTGGTGGAGTGTTTTATCAGATAATTGCAATACCAGTAAAGATTAATGCATGAAATAAAAGGACAAAGTCATCCACAACACATAACACCAATATTTGTACGTGGAAACCCTGTAAGGGGAAAAACCATGGTGGGAAACCTTACCCACAATTAGATGATACTACTGCAGATAGTAAGTGTATACAAATGGGGTCTGCACATGCAAAAAGGCCAAGCGCCTAGAGCTCATTGATCAAACACAAAATGGGAGTCACATTGACTACAATTGGATGGTTAAATCCAATAAGAATATACTACTCAAAATAGCATCTTCATATGCTGGATTCAGTACCGGTGTAGTTCTGATTGTCTTCACAAAAACCCTCCTTCAACCTTCAAATGATGTCTGTGTGTATAGCTCTGCTTATTCTCGCATATACCTTCACACACTCCTTTTCTCATTCCACACATTTGATCTTACAAATAAGATCTTACATTTATACCATAACCTAGGACCAATTTTAGTAGGTCGGCTCTACAAGATATTGCAATAAAATTAATTTACAAATTAATTAATACCTGATGCAATAACCGATTCACCATGTCGGCTTGATGCATTTACAACAATAATAAATCATCTTCATAGTGTGCCATGCTGATCTGGAAAAGATAAACCTGTCGGTGTAACCTGGACCTATTTGCCGATAACAACAAATATGTAAATATGAATATACCAATAAACAAAACTTCAAGACAAGGTGTCCATACGATGTCTTCGACATAACCAAGTGTTTTCCATATCATTCCAAGTGCCGGTGTTTCATTATATCCTGCCAGTGTACCAAATACCGATGACTGTGCATAAGTCACTTGCTTGCTGGTGAATGTTGTTGATACTTCAAAGTGCTAGAGTTGATAAGTGTTTAGTGGGTGTTGACATCAATGACAAAACCATACCAAAATACCAACACCCGATTTAGCTGGATGTAACTGAACGTTACTAGTCTGTCGGTTACCGACTCTTCCGGTGTACCGATCAAAACCTGTCTAGCCGATTTCCTCTTGTATATCGGTCTATTCTTTGCTTAGTCGGTGAACCTCTTTTGTGCTGATCTACTCACCGCTACTTGATCTTCTTACTATTTGCCGGTCTACTCACTGCCGATGGAGTGTGAAGACTAAGGAGATGATGTTGCCAACAACGACAACCATACCATTTACCGGTCATACAAAACAATATCAGAATGCCAACAAACTCCCCCTTTGGCATTGGTGGCAAATACTACAAACTGCTACACAACTGTGCCGACTCTGGCCCCTATTCCTGATAAGATTCCAAAATTCCCCCTTTTGCCATTAATGGCAAAGACTATCCAATTTTTTTTGGTCAAAATATAGCAAAAATCTCTTTAAAGTTTTCTTGAGCCACTTTCAAGGAAGATTCCCATGAGGATTGAATTTATTTCATGGTGGTGAAGTGGCCATGTAATATTGCAATGAAGACCTCCATATCAACAACTATCTTATAGTCAAGTGCATGTATTAGGTGGTCTACTTCATTAATGTTCAGTTGCATGAAATCAATAATTGGTGCTAAATAGCACTGGAGCTCTAACAAACTAAGACTTCTTTTGTCTTCTTTTCTTCATCTTTTCCTTCTTGAGAGAGAATAAGATTTGGTGTCAATAAGGTTCTGTGAGGTGTATCCTAATAAGAAATGTCTTCAACTAAGACTTCATTTTGACTGGAAAGTTTAGTTTTATCAGCTTCCTTCACCGGTGAAGTATGAACTGGTTGTTCGATACCCTTTGTCAAATTAAGGATGTACGACACAACATTTCCTATGATGTCCTCAATTGTGAAAGTATCAAAATCTTCAGTAGAGTCTTTTTCCTTAGCTTTTCCTTTGTCAAGGACAACTGCACCTTTATCCTGTTTTGTTTCTTTTTCAATTTCTTCTTCAACTTTCTTTTGCTGGTTCATAATTTCCTTCCACAAGGTGACACCTCCAACATGTACTTCTCCCACTTCTCCTACTGCCACTCTCCCAGTTCTATTCCTTATTTTGAAATGTTGAATGCATGCTTTAGCCACCAGTGAAGCTTGATCAAGGTCTAAGTCAAGTTGCACTTCCATGAGTACTTTTATTCTGAGTTCCTTTTCAGTAGCTAGGGCTGTCTTCCATCTCCCTTCAACTTGATCTAGCAAGTCTGATGGGATAATGCCATATAATTCACTAGGAGTCCTACAAAAATTGTACAAGTTCCAGATCAGGGAATCCTCAATTTTCCTTTTGTCTTCTTTGGTACTAATGGAATATCTCCTTCCAACACTGCCCAGACCTTTAAACTCTTTGATCCCATGCACCAACTCATCAACTGTTGGAGCTTTGTTCCTCCCACTTCTTCTAACCTCCTTTATTTCCACATCTGATAAGGTGTCCGTGATATCACCTTCTTTCTCATCCTTTTTAAGCTTTGGATCACTCTTTTTCTTTCTGGTGTAAGTCACTCCTACCGGTCTATCTTTACTTGGTGAAGATACCAGAGTACTTAGATCCTTTTCCTTTGAGTATGTTGCAGGCTTGGTTGCTGCAATCCCCTTAGATTTTGTCTTTGTCACTTTCTTCTTTCCACCTGTTGATTCTTCATCTTTAGCAGGTGTGACCCCCATTCGCACACTCACACCGATGGAGGTAGTGGCACCAGATGCTTCACTTTCATATTTCTTATCAAGGGTATCATTCCTTTTTATGATAGGCCCCTGAAGTTCCTGTTTAATTTTAGAGCTTGCCTCCTCATATGTTCCAAAATTCTTTGCCTTTGAGTCTACCAGTTTAGGCAGAAGCATATTGATATGAATTTTAACAAGATCTGCTGCAACCTCATAGCCCATAGGTGGAACCCAAAAAGTTCTGGGTTGAACTACTTGAATAATACAACAATCTGTGTCTACAAGAAAACAAATGTTGTCTTTGTATTTTTGCACTATTCCGGTTGGAATTATTTCTCTCTTGTGCATCCTAATTTGGAATTCCTTAAAATATTCCCACATAGCTTTTGCAAATTTATTTCCCAGATCCCTAATCATTTCACCTGTCTCAACCATGACAGGCTTCTCCTATGACCATACTACACTACCCTTACTGGGAAAATAATTTTGCACATAGAAAAATATACATACTAGTAGTGAGCCATATTTGAAAGACTGCTTCTTATCCTTCTTTATTCTTTCCATGTTCACCATGAATTGACTTTTAATCATCTCACATATATCATCTGTTGCATCTTCTTTGATAATTTGATATCCAACATGGATGGTACCGCTCGACACACTCTTCATCCGACTTGATTGATAGACCCTGTATCCCAACACTACAAAGTGACGCAGAGGATGTCAGGGGAAGCATAATGAAGCCCTAACTCCAACCTTATGCAAGAAATCAATTCCCTTGTTCACTCTGACCCAATGAACAATGTAGCTTTACTTAGCATGCTAAGGCTAATGGCTGATAAGCCAAATTAGCCAAATGTGATACTACTCGAACCCTTCGGTTTAGGGAGTGGATAGGGTTCCCCTATCTTGTTCAAGACTTGTTCTGATCAACCAAGTTGATCCCTAATAGCTCCTAGACCCACAACACCCAAATGTTGCAATACTGTCATGCCAGACTAGATTCAGCTTGTAGCCCTCCAGACACTGTTTTTGGCAAAACAACCTAAACTTCTTCAAAGGATGAAGAAAACAAACTATAGACTGGAGTACCCTTTATTGAGTACCTTCAGACTCCAAAAGGATGGGCTCCAACTCCTCTTGTACATCTCTGAACTGTTTAGGCTAGATGGGCCTAATAGGGGTAATCAGGTCTGGTTCGGGAGCAACAACCTGCAAATGAATTCTCAGGGCTTAATAAACCTTAAGTTCAGGTCTAAGGATGCTCCTACATACACAATCCAACCTTGGATTGGTTCGGTCCACTCCCGGAGTCCTTCTGCACTCCTACTTCCTTAATTCAAAGACCAAGCACATGGGCATGCTTGGCCTAGGGTATGGCGTGGAACCTAAGTGCTGACACCTTCCAGGGTACAACTACCAGTGTCCTAATGTACATGTCTCTAACTTGAACTCCCCTAATGACCATTGTGGTCCAATGCAAGAATCTCAAGTTAGAGCCATTGTTAGATGAAACCCTGATTTCACCTTAACCTGGTTGTCAGACTAGACCAAAAGAATTTCTGACTCAGATGTGTCCACCCAGATCCTAAGCCAACTTGTAAACAATTTGGAACTACACAATTTAAGCCCTCATGCCTGTGCCAAGTCCTGCCAATGCAAATTATTGATTTTCAACACCAAAAGATGTTCTGTGAAACTTGCAACTATATTTCTGTCCACACCAAAAGATCAAATTACATTTGTTTGAATCATCCGCCTCATTAGAAATGATTCACACTTGTTCAAATAGGTCTCTACCAACATCCTCAACTAAAATTCAAACTGATCTTGCCATTGGGAGGAGTTGGGAGATCGAATTCCTTTTCGGTTACATTTTCTAGCAGTTGGCAACTTCCATTGGGTCATCGACATAGGTCAAAAACATGACCTCTGATGCCCGATGAAATGTTTTACAATCATGCGGTTCTATCGGGTCATCGGATTAACTCAAAAAAAGTGCTCCCGATGTCCGATTACAACTCTACCAGTGGTGTGCTCCTATCGGGTCTTCGGAGTAGCTCAAAAACTCTCCACCCGATGTCCGATGAAATGTCCTCAAAGTGGTGCGCTTTTCCATCGGCTCTTCAGGTTAACTTCAAGTGTGCTTTGTGGATGCCCGATAACATGTGAACATAAGTCCGCCTTTCTATCGCGTCATCGAGATGACTTCCAGATAGTGTCTTCAATATCCAATGCCAAAACTCCCAGTGTGCTGACTTATCGGGTAGTCGGGATAAGTCAGGTTCCTCGACTTCCGATCCCTAATGCCGACTCCTTCTGCATGCTTTGCTATCGGGTTATTGGGTGGTGCTCACAACTGCTACACTGATACTTGATGAAAACTCCTTCGAAATGTCATCGCTCCATCAAGTTATCGGGTGGTGCTCAAAATAGCTACACCGATACCCGATGACAATTCTTCAAGAAGGCAATTCTATCGGGACAAGTTACACCGAAAATACAACTTTTATAACTTTATGCAACATTTGATCTATCGACCATTTATGCATTTTCTTGCACTCCAAAGGTTTCCAAATGAACCCTAAGCACACCAGACACACAAAATTGACTCTTCCTAATCTACCATAGATCCATTGACCAAGTGGTTTATAAATGTACCATCTTGACAATTGGTCTTACAAAAATGGATCTTTATTACAAACATGAAAATGGAAAAGGGGCTTCATTATTGGGGTGCACCTGCACCACAGAGGGAAATCTTACTTTGGCATCCTTGATATGGGTGATTGTCATTGCTCTACTATTACACTGGGATTTGGTTTACCGAGTGACTTCAGTTGATGAAATCATTCTTAGGGTTAATGCTTCATTGGTTGCACTAAACCTCGTCACTCTTCGAATCACTTCCTTTGTGATCTTGATTGGTGCATGAACTTCTAGCCACAAAAATTGATCATGAACCCTGCACAGTACATATCTAACCCAGCCACTAGGAAACTGATCAAGAAAGTCAACAACATTAGCCAAACCCTTGGTCTTCAGAGGTAGAAATTATGCTTTCAATTTATAATTGTCACAGGACCCATTAAACTCATTTCAAATGAACTTATCTCCAAGTTCTTCAAGCTTGCAATGAATGTAGGAGCAAATATCTTCTACCAACAATACACTAGAGGGCACAGATGATAAAGCACCGGTCTTGTCAATTTCACGGCTTTCATCGGGTGTAGCTTGAACTCAGGTTGGGGTTCCTTGATAGCTTCAACCAACACAGGAGTCAATATCGGTGCTGCCATGATGACCTTCAAACAAGATTTTCTTAGACGGGGTTGAAAACCCTTTCCTAGGGAATACCAAACACCACTATCGGTCTACTTGAATTTTCCGCACAAACAAAGCTTGGCAAGTTGCAAATCGTCTTTAATCGCACAGGAGCTCAAGAAAGTTCACAAGAAGTCAGTGTAAATGAAAATGTGCTAACATTTCCTTATTTATCTGTTGAGATTTATCGGTGCTATGATCCACTGATCAATTTTGAAACTCACAACTTAAAGTACACCGATTTGACTTTATCGATTATTTGTTGCCGATACCAATACACAAAGAAATAACTCATAGGAGAAACTTCAATTAAGAACTTCTAGACCAACTTTTATGCATCACGACTATGCAGATAAACACATCCTTATATTTGTTAAGGGGATTCAAGAGTAATCTTACCATATGTGCTCCCCTTGGGCATTGATATGCCTAGTTAGAAGAGGAACTGTCATCAGTGATGGATGATGACTTGGTTTCAGAATGTCCTTGTCCTTATTTTCCTTCATCCTTCTTGATCCATGTCTTTTTCATTTCATTTCTTATTTCTTCAGTTGTCTTGTTTCCTTTCAGGTCATTTTGCTCTTTCTTCTTTCTAAATGGGTTCTTGTCGACATGACGGTTGTAGGATTGGCTCCTGCATTCTTTGGCTAAGTGGATGATCTTATGGTAGTTAAAGCATGCCATACCAGTTGTCCTCCATGGTCCTAAATTGTTTCTCTGAACCATTCTCATTCTGTAGTTTTTTGCAACATGACCAAGATTACCACACGTGAAACAAGTGGCATTCAATTGATTACTCCTTTTGTTAGGACTGACTGGTTTGAACGATGATCTTGATACATTTGACTTGAACCTGCATTCTTCATATCTGTGTCCAAATTTATTGCATGTGAAGCAATGTCCAATAAATGTTAGGATTGATGATAGTCCCAAAGATACTGAGGGGGGGGGGGGTGAATCAATATCTAACCAATTGACAAATTCTTTAACCTTATTAAGTATTTTGCATTCCAAAATAGTGTACCGGTAAACAAGAATTAATTCAGTAAATATGAACAATAAACACAACATAGAAAACACACCATAACACAAGATGTTTAACGAGGAAACCCGATGTGGGAAAAACCTCGGTGGGATTTGTGACCCACAATATTCACTCACTGGCGAATGAATGGATATTACTTACAAGAGGGGCCTGCACATGCAGGAAGGCCATCTGCCTAGAGCTCACTGCTCAATCACAAAAAGGAAGTCTCATTGACTTACAAAATGGATTATAAAAATCCAATATAATGTACTGCTACAATTCAACATCTGCTATGCTAGGTTCAGTACGGGTTTAAGCTCATACTATAACCATAAACCTTATACAAAATCTGCCTTAGTATTCACTCATCACTTCTACCATGTTCACATCCTATCTTCTATATCAAAATGATTTTCAAGATCTCATACATATATGAGTCTTATTACAATATGCCATGTCGGCTTTACAAAAAGATATTTACAATTATATACAATAAACAAAACTTTATTCCTGTCGGCTGGGATGCCGATATACATTGTTGCTGCTGCAGCTGCCAGTGCTTGAAGGTATCCATAAGGTTGTTGGTAAGTTGTCATCAATGACAACACCATCATTTCTCACTAGAGTGTAGAATGCCAACAGTAAATCTTCTTCCATTTGACATTTTGCTAGATGGAGATCTGCACTCATAAGCAGTGTGGCCACACTTATGATAGTTATGATAATAACCATCAAAGGTGAAAGTCTTCTTTTGACTAACTAGTTTATTTCTATAGTTATTGGTCTTATGACCCGACTTACCACAATGATTACAAGAGAATTTGGAAGACTTCATACCTTTTTCTTTTGGATGGTTTCTTTTATCATCCTTCATCTTTTTGGATTTAGACGATTCTCCAGTTTCCATAGGACCTGAACCGGGGTAACCAAGACCAATTGTATCCTTTTTTCTTCTCTGAGCTTTCAACTGTTTATCTACCTTCTCAGAGATTTCATTGAACTTTCTCAACTTCTCATTTCTCTCATTCTCAGTTTTCAACTCACTCTTGAGTTGTTCAATCTCTTTCATCAACTTCTCCTTTTCTTCTGCATTGTCATTTAGATGTTTGTGTATGTATTCATTCTCCTGAGTGAGAGCTCTGATTTATTCATATTTCTCAATCATGGTTGCATCATTTTCTCTCAAGGCATCTTTAGCAAGCCTCTTGGCTCTTTCATCTTTTGATAGTTCTTCTTCTCCCTCCCTTTTTCTTTCATCAACACTTCTGTTGTCTTCCAATATCTCAGTCATTCTCAGGGCCTGACCTTCATGTTCTCTTTTGAGATGAGTAATCTCTTCAGTCAACTTCTTGTTCTTTTCCATGAGTTCTGAGACTGCTTCTTCAACTTCTTTAGATCCACTCTGTTCAGAGAGTTTCTCTATGATATCCTGACTCTCATTTAGCTATTGATCTAATTCCTTCCTTTTTGCAAGAGATTTTCTCAGTCTCTCTTTCAGCTAAGCAATGATTTTATTGGCTTCATCAATCTGCTTCTGATACCGGTACTCTTCCATGATCTTTATGCTTAAGTTGTCAAGCTTCACTTCAAAGGAACTGAGCTCTGATACCAATTGTTAGTCCCAACCGGTACTGAGAGGGGAGAGGTGAATCAACACTTTACCGGTTTTAACCAATTGAAATTTTTACTTTAAGTTTGAACTAATTTAGCATTCACTAATGTAAAAATTTACTGCAGAAGATTAAGCATACATGAAAAGATACACAATGACACACAGATTTATCTCATGGAAACCCAATAGGGAGAAAACCACGGTGTGAGTAGGAACTCACAATTTTTTTTCTCTTCTAGAGTACGCCCAGTTAAGAGCCATCCCTGTTAGGAGATTACAAGTTAGGTGCCACCTGGTTAAGGGATTTTGAACAAGGCCGATTAGTGTCTTTACCCTGTTAAAGGTAGCCTGGTTAAAGGACTTAGAACATCAATCAAAATGTCACCCAGTTAAGGATTTTTACAATGGGACATGTTAAAGTCCACCCAGTTAAGGGATTTATGTTGCAGATGTCAGAAAGCAATAGATGGATGATCTGCTAAAACTACTACTCATTAGCCTGGTCAGATCACACTGAAGAATCACACTAGATCTGCATCGGTTGTGTTTGTTCTACACAACTCTGATTTTCTGAATGCACTATCAACTCTGCCTTCTGCCGATTTGCTGATCCTTGAATATCACACTGCCGGGTCCTCTGTCACTTGAGTCACCACTTTGTGAAACTCCACTCTATTGGTCTTCTGTCATTCAGCTCTGCAATCTCTTAAACTCCTCCTATGTCCACTTTCACATTATCTTCATTCACCTTGACAACAACCATCTCAAGAATGAGATATGTGTATTTATAGACCCTTTAGTCTGTCGCCAACTTTCCCTCCAAAACATACCTTTCAAAATTCCGTTGTCAGGCCTTAAATTACGCCTTTGAAATCATGTAGGAATCTCTGTCAATATAGTAGAACATGCTGATAAGTACACCGATTGACTAGAGAAGACTCCCGATTTAGCTGGATGTAACTAAATGTTACCAGTCTGTTGGTTATTGACTCTTTCGAGGTACCGATCAAAACCTATCTAGTCGATTTCCTCTTGTATACCAGTCTGTTCTTTGCTTAGCCAGTGAACCTCTTTTGTGCCAATCTACTCACCACTACTCGATCTTCTTACTGTTTGCCGGTTTACTCACTGCTTGTCGGTCTACTCACTACCAATGGACTCTGAAGACTAAGGAGATGATGTTGCCAACAATGACAACCATACCATTTACCGATGATATAAAACAGTATCAGAATTGCAATATGTTTCATGTTTGTAAGTGTATGGGGTGCGAGGAGATTATTTTCTGTCACTCACTTAGGTGAGACAGGGAACATCACGATTCTCCTTCACTGGTGTGTCTGCTATGTTTGTATATATATATATGCATGTATGGTTCATTGATGTAGGAAATTGTAGGTACGAGGTATCGTCTCCACCTAGCTTCACAGGTTTGAGTGTGCCTTATTGATCCGATGAAATTGGAGGAGATAGTTGTAAGGCCCTACAATTATCCTAGCCATGCTCAATAGTGAGCATTGTTAGTCGTTAGTCAGTTTCCTATGTTTTGTATATGGGTCAGGTGTTTGTTTAGTTTTTGAAAAGTTGCGTGTTATGTGTTTCGTGAAATGGAATATTATGCTTTGAAATATTTAATTATTTAATGTGTGTTAGTATGTTTTTTTTAAATAAGAGGATTAAATTAAATAGGACCCCTTTTTGTATTTTTAATTGGCAAATTAAATTGCTCAAGTGGTAAAATTAGATTAATAGATTATATGATTTAATTGTGATCAAAATTGTGAAATTATAATTGTGTAATGTATTTTACAAATTGGAAAATAGACTTAAAAAAAAAAAGAAAATAAAAATATCCCACCCATTGACTTTTTAAATGGGAATTTTGGATTTTAGAAAATGGAAAAAATAGAATTTTTTTGGAAAACTTTTCTATTTAACCTAGGGAGCCCGAAGGCTTGACCCCACCACCACATGGGGAGCCCCCATATTTTGGGGAGCGTTGTCCCCTATGCATGGGAAGCATTGTCCCCATTTATGGGCAACGCTGTCCCCATGCATTGGGGAGCGCTCAACCCATATGGGTGGGCCAACCCCCCCTCGTGAAGCACAACACTTTATAAGTGCTTAGAACTTTTGTTTTCAATTTTTTATATATATATATTAATTTGGTTTTAATTAATATTTAATATAATGAATATTAATTAATAAATGTGGTTTTAATTAATATTTAATTTATGAATATTAATTAATAAATGTTATTTTTGATTAGGGGAAAAATAGGTTTTGAGGGGAACAGAAACTCCATACAATAGGTTTTGGAGGGACCTGAAACCCAATAGATTTTATTGGGATCTAGAACCCAATAAAGCAGGCTGCTAAAAGAAATAAACAATGAAAAACCACAGCCAAAATCCAGCAAAGATGACTAATACCAACAACATCCAACATAGTCATGCCACACCAAACAAAGCTACAGCTCCAAGCTATAGAATGAAAGAGTAATAATCGAGGGTATAACAAGCACCCTCATCCAACTTTCAAGGTTTTGAAAGGTATCCCTAACCTTCAATAACAACACCAGATTACAACAGATATTCATACAATTAGAATTTGGCCAGTAGGGGTTTTGAAAGGCTCCCTAAACCTTCAAACTGGGTTTTAAAATGGAACCCAAAACCAGCAACCAGGGGTTTTGCCAGGCACCCTCAACCTTAAATGATGAGATCAGAACACCAAACACAAGATTTTCTCCAAAACAAAGACAACAGACCACAAAAACCAGAAGGAAGGAGGCCAAACCAAGAAACAACAAAAAGGAACCAGTCTAGGAGACAAGCTGGGAATCTGGGAAAAAGAACTTCCAGACCCACCCAAGGAGACACCTTTGAGAGAAGAAACAGGCATCCATAGTCAACAACAAGAGGAGCACCAAAATTCAAAAATCCCCAACATTCCATCTCTCCACCTCAATAGGAAAGAACTCCACCTCTACAGGACGAAGAATGAAGCAGAAAGACAACAACCAATGCTCTCCAACAGCAAGCAGAAACCAGTCCTTTCCCCTCCACCAAATGTCCACCTCCATAGAAAATATGGTCACCTCTAACAGACAAGGAGGGGAAAAGAACAAGAGCCAAGAAATCCCTCTCAAAGGTTCACACCAAAGACAACTCTCCACCTTAATAGGAGAGTAGCTCAATAAGGAAGAACCAAAAAAAGAAGCTCCTTCGAAAAACCAGAGCAGGAAAGGCTAGAATTGCAGAAAATCCTCAGAATAGATGAGAGGAGAGAACATAAAACAGCAAAAGAGCCTCTCCACAAGAGATCCGCCAGGGTCCTAGATCTTCCTAGACACAGGCATGAGAACACCACCCACCAGAGAAAGAGTAGAAAAATGCCAAAGACAAGAACCATCGCACACCCCTGAAGACCAAAAATAGAGGCCACAAAAAACCCATGCCAAATTGCCTCCATCGCTGCCGCAACCTCCACTCCTTCCTCCGTACCAAACTCCTCCACCCACCAATCCAGCAAAGAAGAGCCTCGAAGAGCCCCATCAAACAAATGTTGTTAATAAATATTGTTTAGTGAATATAATATTATATATATATTTTAATTAGTGAACACACACACACACACACACACACACACACACACACACACACACACACACACACACATATATATTTAAATATATATTTATATTTATTTAATTTAGTGGATTACATAATATATTATTTGGGAATTTGAAAATTAAATAATATATTATGTTAATTGGAGAAATTTTGAAAATGGAAAAATGGAAAAAAGAAGAAGATATAGTTGGAATTTTAATGCTATTTTCATTTTAGTGAAATATAGATATTAGATGAGAAAATATAGATTTTAATTTATATTTTTGTATGTGTATTGGAAAAATTGGCAAAATTATATAGTTGTAATTTTGGTGTTTAATTTATTATGTAATGGTGTTTTTTTTTCAAATATTGTATTTTAAAAATTTAGATGGGTTAGAAAAATTTGGCCAATTTATATTTTTAACGAAATGGAAAAATAACGTCATATCAGAGTAGCGAAGACACGTGTTTTTCATTTATTGTATTTGCATTTATTTTCAAATTGCAAGTCCTTGGTTATGAGTATTGGCTATTTTCATGTGGTTGATTCGTAACTGATCACGTCTCTAGTTAGAGAATCGTCAATTGGTTATCTTTGTGCAAGGGCTTGTTTGGCCAAGTGGGTTTATATTGCTTTGAACTCCGTATACTTTGTGTATACCTTGGTTTTGGAGAGTTCTTCTGATTTGTGGTTAAGTGTCATATGGGAGAGTGACTTTCGAGTGGGGGCTATGCCCGAAGTGGTAAGCAGGGTAACCCATCAAAAGTTTGTCTAAATAAGTGATACTTTATATTATATTAGGGGGTTTGGTAGTTCAAACATTAAATAAGATAATTGTGCCTCACTCATGGTTGAGTGCTAGTACAAACTCAAGATGCAGTGAGAAGGCCTGTAATGGCAAACCAACAAACTTGTCTTCACGAAAGGATTTGTTGGGTCCACATGAGACTTGGATGGGGCCGAGGGTTCGGGAGAGGTTACTAGGATAACCCATGATGGGGGCCAGGAACTATGGAGGCCTGCTAGGATAACCACACCAAGCTATGTGATGACACTCTTCCCTTATGTTCACTAGTGTGTAGTTTGTGTTGATTTTGTTTGGAGCACTATTGTGGGAGTCATATTTGATTGTTTATGCTTTTTGTGAGTACCTGATATTTATGTTAGACCATGGGATGCTTATGATGGATTGCAAGGAATTAGTGTCGCTAGTGCTCCAGTTATTCTCTTGTATTTACTCCATATCATGTGTCAGATGGATCCTCTTTCTTCTTCTTGGAACATTCATGTATCTCTTGGACCCTATGTGGTCATATTTATTATTTTCTTTTATACGCCTTGATGGCAAGATGTAATTGATGTGAACCTTATGCATTTTTCATCTTTTATTTAATAGATTGGTCTTGCACTTGAAGCGGACCCGGAGATGTAGCCCATTAGGGGTGAACTTCGATATCAATTGATGTTGTATGGTGTATGTGTTCGTCTGGTTCCTTTTAATTTTGGATGCATGAATGACATTATGGTTAAAATGTATAATGTAATTTAGGTGATATTAATCTTAATTGTATGTATGAAGTTATTAATTAAATGCAGTAATATGGATTATGATGGATGTAGCTTAGTGATGTAACATAGCTAATGGCAGTTGTATATATCCAATCATGCTAGTTTAATCTCTTATGAAATTTGATATATATGTTCTTGTGGTAATCATTCTATCATGAGTAGGTTTAACCATTCTCATTGTTAATTGTATTAATCGAGTAATCTTCGTTGGAAACCCTTTAGGAGTTTAAGTTAAGTCTTCCACTTGTGCAAATGTTACTACAATGTTTTACTTAATGCATCTTTGTTGGTAAACGGATTTGCTGCTTTAAGAAACTTTCTTGAAAAACTCTGTTTTGCCCTGTAATTAGCAACAAAGCATTCACAACAGTTGAAGAATCACAAAAAAAAAGAATGGTAATTCTTCTCTGCGTTTGAGAGGGGCAGCTCCCTCGTATAATGGGGGTATTTGTATTTTTCAAAATAAATAAAGAACGAACAATAAAGAAAGATTGAATGCCATACAAGGTATGAATCTAGATTAAAATAAATTCCATATAATCAAGTTTGAGATACCACAACTTGAAATAATCTTCTTCACATTCAATGTTAAAGGGAAAGCATTAGGTAATCATCAATTAAACATAAGAACATTGATAATAACCCATGAGAATAAGTTGAACACACATCCAAATTGATCTCTATTGCTTAATTGCTTGAATAATACTATCCAAGTCTCTCATACAAAGCTTGTGAAAAAGTGGAATCCCCTTCCCCTTGAATAATAATGAGGTATATATAGGTGAAGTGATAACCACCTGAGGTACCTACCCTAACCACCTTTATAACTACTTGAAATAACTTCCTCAACTACTTGAAATAACTTCCTCAACTACTTGAAAAATAACTATTTAGAATAACTACCCAAAATGAGAACTTAGGATAACTACCTCATATGAAAAGAGCCAAGATTATCCTTTATTACAATAAAGAAATAGAGATGAGAGAGAGGAAACTCGATCATGAGAGTTATTTACAAAGAAAGACAAAAACATGATGCGAGTAACATAACAAAAATGAAGACTATACAAAATGCATCCTTGCACTTATTCTAAGCTAACTCCTTGTGCTGCCGATGAGGCTGTTGCTTCTGTAGGCACATTATGTTGTCTAGGTCCTTTGTCTCTGAAGATTCTGAAAAGTTGCATGGCTGAAGTGATAGATTTTCCTTTGGGAATTAGGATGTTGGCTATCCTCATTTTCCATGTCTTCAAGTTTCTATGAATGCCACTTAGTTCTGTCACCATGTTGAGTATCTGAGACATAGAGATTCTCATGGAAGAGTAAATATCAATCAATTTTTCCATGGTATTTTCATTGAAGTTTGTCCTATTAAAAAGCTACTGATCTACCATGTTCTGGAAGCTATTCTGTAACACCTGCAAATCTTCCATCAATGTCACATCTGGGAGAAGAGTAGTGAGTTGTCCTTGGAGTTTAGTACACACTTGATCACATAAAAGCATGAGCTTTTCTAATTCTGATGAAACTTGATCTATGATCACTAGTTTCCAGTTAATGCTTTTTATCCATATTTCTAGATAATCTTTTTCATTACTAGGCAGGATTTTCTCAGTTGCAAGGGTGTCCATTCCAATTTCTATCATTTGTTTGAAATCATTCACAATTTCCTTCCAAGCTGTTTCCTCTTTCTTGACATTCTTCAAGTCTTTCTCAATAGTATTTTTCTTTATTACGGCCTCATCATGGATAGATTTTGCTTGGACTAGGAAATCACATGCAAGAGTTTTGACCTTTTCTACCCAACTTTCAATTACCTTTCCATAGGCTTGGTATTTTTGAAGATTATCCATAACATTCCTTTCAGTTACTCCTTCTGGTGTCAATATAATTGGCTGGCGATCTACACTTAGTGGCATAGTGGAGGTATCAACTATAGATCTCAAGTAAGAAGACAAAGTGTGCACTTGTTGTTTCAATTGATCCTTGGATTGCTTATCCTTTTCACTTCTCTCCACCATTCTGGCTGCCATCACATTAAAGTTCTGAATATCAGACTCATGAGAAGAAGGTCCCATATCAATCTTTGTCAGAACAAAGTCCACAGAGGTGGCCTCATTTGTATCTTTCTCAGATATGGGTTGAGCAATATCTAAGCACATATTCCTTGAATTTGGATCAGTCTTTATTCTTGAGGATACTTTGAGTTTCTTCGGTTTTTCAGCTCTTCCAAAGAGATCATATATGCTACTAAATTCAGGTACCACTAGCTTTTCTACCTTCCTCTTCTTCAATAGACTTTGTTCTAACCATGGGAAAGAAGAATTTTCTGTAGACTCTTGGATGATTTCTTGTCTTTCTACCATTGTTGTTGTCACCTCTCTGATTTCTTTAAATTGATCACTTGGATTGCTTGGAAATGATGAATCCATGACTAAAGTATTTTGTTGTACTTCTTGTCGTGGGGATTCAATAGGAACTGAGGGAGATATGGAATGCATTCCATCATCAAATCTCGTGTCATCCAAGAATTCCACTGGAACTTGATCCTTTTCTTGATTCGCAATAGAATCTTCTTCTATGCCTTTTGCTCTAGATTTCTTTCTCTTTTGTCGAGGTTCATCACCACATGTGTTCTGAAGATTGTTCCTCCTTGGAGGTCTTCATCTCCATCACTTCCTTGAGTATTCTGGTAAGAAGGAGTATCCCTAGCTGGAGTATGGGAAGAATGCAGTGACGTAGAGCTCTCAAGCTGATTTCCTTTCCTTCTTGGAGTTTCCTTTATTGGTCTGGTAGCAGTCATTTGAGTAATCTTCTTCTTAATCCAGGCTTCAGAATTCTTGATTACAAAACTTGTTCTTTCTCTGACATCTCTCATTTCCAGATCTGCCCAATTCAAACTAGGAAGTGGTTGGGACTGGACTTTCTCAAAATAGATAGGATCAATCAAATCAGATCCATCATCTTCAATGCCTTCTATGGTCCAATCCATCTTGAAATCTTTCATTTGCTTCAAAGTTAACCTTGTCCAATCTCTTTTTCTAACCTCGAACTCATCTTCGCAATCCTCCCAAAAGTCTTTGAGATTAGGAAAATGAAAATAGCCAGGACCTAACTTTAAGCTGTTCTTGACATAATCCTTGCTATCAAAAGGGAACCTCATCTGGTACGGATACAAGTTGATCTTAGATAAAGCTTTTTCTGCCTCATCTGCTCTTGAACTTGACTCACATCTATAGTGCCCAAGACAAATAGGAAAGGCTACCCCTTTATTCTTTCTATCTCTACATTTCTTTTGAACTGAAACCAATTGCCGACAAAGCTCAACTAAAATGAGCTTATCATCAACATATCTGGGTAACTTGTGTGGATAACCTTCAAATCCTCCTACTCGAAAATAGGTAAATCTCAGAAACTGGATGAAGAAACTTCCATATTTCTTTATCAATTTAGCGGCTTCCTTTGATATTCTGGTGGCAATGTCTCCTTGTAATAACCTTACTGCCCACATTGTGAAAGCATCACTCACCCACCTGAAATACACAAAGCTTTCCTCAAGTTGCAATTGCTTGTAATAATGGTAAACTTGAGTTTCTTGATTCAGGACACCATTAGTACTTAACCCTAGCCATGACCTCAAATTAGCAATAGCATATATCAAGTAAGAGGTCATATGAAAGCGTTGACTTGTTTTGAAGTGCACTAACTAGTCATGTATGCAGTTGCTAATGAAATGGCCCCAATCAATGAATTGCTTATCGACAGATTTGACTGTTATGAAGAGGTACATCCACATTTCGAACTCAGTGGAATCAGGACTTCCTGTCACTCTATGGAGTAAGATAATCAAGTAACAAATCTCTTTGATGAAAAGAGAATGATGGAGTGTTTTTGGAAGCTGAGACTGTCCTCCTCGTGGTGCAACCATCCATTCTTTAGCCAGATTGTTGAGGCATTTGCTTCTATTATCGCTGAAGTATTTATAAGCTTTTTGCTTATCGATGTGAGTGAACTTTTCCTTATATGGCAAACGAAGAATAATAGCTATCGAAATTCCATCAAGTTTGGCCATTAAGGATCCATCTACAACTCTTATCTCTCTTGCATCTAGATTATATCTTTTTGAGCATTCTATCATCAAATCTATACATTGAATTGCTATGGGAAAACATGCTGCTTCAATCAAACCGCTTCCTGCCACTCTACAGGACAACTTTGATCTGTCGCCTTCCATGAAGAACTTTTTGATTTCCTGCAAATTAATATGCCCAATCTTGGTATCATGAACCTCCGGAAACATGGTGTTGATCATCGAGGCATACTCATACTCCTGAGCCTTGTACTTCATGATGGTATTTTTGTAGATTCTTTCATATGAAAAAGTTTACAACCTTTAGCCTTTATACTTCAGTGTATCAGTATGTTCACGAGAAAATAAGAATATCTGAGGTGAGAATTGGTTTCTCAGGGTAGAATACCTTTATGCTTCTATATTCGGCATACAACACTACAAAATTCAAACTACAATGCTTTGTACAAAAGGGTTTTATGCCTTCATATGTTCATTTCTTGGAGTCTTTCTGTCAAAAGGAAAATCTCATGTATGTAGAATATTCTACATCATTTTTATTTTGATTTCAAACTTCTGGTAAACCGCTTGCCTACTTTCCACAATCATGGCATTCTATACACAGTCTGTGCCTTGTCTCTATACTGCCATACTTGTATTTCCTTGATTTTGAAACCAACTAAATAAATATGCTACACATGTTGCAACTTGAAGGCTTCGGTGATGTGTTCAATAAATTATCCCAACCCCATATATTGTCTGGTTTGTATACAGGCAAGCTGACAAGACTATAATCAAAACTCTAATCTTTATGCTTTCATATAGCCACTTCCAAGACTTGAATTTTGCACCGGTGGAGAGAATATTGGCCTTTCATGCTTAGAACCTAGCTCAATAATGATCGTATTTCTTTGAAATATTTGAACAAATCCCTCAACACACTGTTATAAAGCCTTCATATCTACATGCAGGAGTAAGGACGCTAAGGAAGGTGGCATATTGCTATTCACAGCTATCCATGAGATAGTATCCTTTCTGAGAAACTCTGGAACATCTGATGACTCCATACATTTTTGCGTACTTCTTGTGCATCATCGATACATTCTGCAAGACTTTCATTTCTCCATATCCACGAGGAGGAATAGCAGGCTTTAACTCTAGATTTCACGTCTTCCACCGAGTCAGAGGATTCATGTAATGCTCACGCAGTTATTTCAGCTCATCTTTGATATTTGCAAGTGGAGTTGGGTAGCACGATATGCCTCTTTATTGGCATGCAAAGCAAATGGTGAAGGTAGTTAGAAACCAAACTCCACCTTCCTTCATGGCCATGTGGTAAGTTCCTTCCGCCAACTGGGGTTTCAGGCAAGCTTTATGGAGGTGCGATTTTTCAATTAGAGAGGTATCGACATGTTGATCATCTTTGCCAAGTTGCCGATAACAACCAATTCATACTTTTCTTTTAAACATGACTTAAATCTGAAAGTTGGTTGCTGATATTTGTATTCAGCTTGTTTATCTTTTTGGTCAACTTACCAATATCATCTCATGCATAAGTGAGTTTGATGCAGTTACCGATTTGAGTGGAGAGAGAACTTCGAGTTTGAGTGCAAATTGAATACTCAGCATACGTATCGGCCAATGTTCAACTTGAACAATTTGATAAGACGTAACGTGATAAAAGAGCTATCGGCTACTTCAACTTGAACAATTTGCGGATGCTTGGGCATTATCGGCAACGTGTGTCTTTCTTCCAAATGACCGATGAAAGAATGTATCGCGGCTCACTTGCAATTTTACCAAAAATAAGTTAAAATAACGAACCCTTTGATGAGCGAGAGTATGTGATCGGCCACTTAATAATTTGTTCCAACTTGCCAATTGTAACATCATAATGCCATTTTGAGTGCTTAACACTTCATTACCGACCTTACAAATATTTGTTCTATAGCAAAAAGCAGGCAGATAGAATGTTGGTGAAGGTTGCTGCATTATGGTTTTACGCCTTTGACTTTGTATTTGCATCTGATTCAAAGTTTTTGAATTCTTTTCTCCAAGTTTGTTTAGTGCATGTTCTATTTCAAGGCTTCGAATAACATCGAGTCATATGCTTGTCTATGCTTCCTTATTGTGCACACAACATCTAACAAGATTTCCCTTTTGTCATTTTAGTACAATACACATGGTCGTCGATTTGCATCAGCTAAATGACTTGAGCTCTCAACTCGTCCCTGCTTCATGGATGTTTGCATGTCATGAGAGAGGCAGGTGGATTTGGCTTTATACTTGTAGATTGTATTCACTTGAAAGTCTCTGAATTCCAGCATTTTTGTCACACAGTTCATGCGAGACTAATACATCTGTATTTGGAATTGTTTAAGAGATTTGAAATTTCAATTCATACATTTTGTGAGAAGCCTGCAATCATTTTATTCCATTCTGCACACACATCTACAAATGATCTATTACACTTGTACACTTGGCTGCTATAGGCCGAACTCTCATGTGGATGATATGGCTTTGGGTTTGTTTAATAGGAGTGATCAAAGTAAGTGTTGATATTGATAGTAATGAATATCAATGTTTGTGACGACATGAGAATGCCATAAGTCTTCTTTGTCAATACTTTCAAAACATTAGTCGTCTCTTATACGAAAAATGAATATCATTTATTACTTTTGTTTGCCAACATTTCCTCTACAAACCTAAATTTGGATCACTCTGAGGACTTCGACTAAAATGGAAGATAGCCCTCTTTCAACCATTGTACCCTCCAAAATAAATTGAAACAACCATGACCATTTGAAGATGCATGAAGAAAATGAAACCACATGAAATGCATGCGAGTATCTTCCATCAACTTGTGAAAATTTTCAATGGTTAACAATATTTTAACTTTTGTCGCCCAAAGTTTAAACTTTCACTATTTCACAAATGGGACAAACAATCTTTTAGTTCATTAATATTTTTAAAAACTAATTATTTGCACTCTTTTCGATAGTATTTAGTCATAATTTTGAGGGTTTCTTGATGGGGCATTACAATACATTTATATCTATATATAAATGTATGTATATCTATATATACATGTATATATGTATATATTGTATACACCTAAAATGGCCTGAAGATAATTAATTAAATAAGCAATTATTTAATTAATCCCCCTTCCTAATTTAATTAAATTCTCCCTTTCATCTACTTATTAATAAATCTAAGGATTTATTTAATAGGCTCATTTCAATGGTCCCCTTTGATTAATTAATTGAAATTAATTAATCCTCCCCCCATTTCAATCAATTCTTCTAATCCTCTAATTAATTAAAACAAATCAATTTATGAGTTGTTGAAAATTAATTAGTCTTTTCTTATTATTTGAATTTTCAAATTCAAATTACCCACTTGCCTCCTAACTTCTAACCACCTAACCTAACCATCCCTCTAACCTAACCCATTCCACCTAACCTTGGGTTTGCCTAACCCTATCCTATCTTGCACATTTTAACCTCCTTATCCTAACCTCCTATGGTGTGGATATTCTCCCTTTGAGACACATGACACTTTGGCCACATTTCTCCTCTCTTGGACACTTGCCCTCTTATGAGAAAGGCTCCTTGACACTTGTCACCACATAGATGACAAGTGTCCCTTCCTCTAACCTCTTCTCTAACCTCCTCCAATTTCACCCTTGATATCTTCAGACTCAATCTTGACCGTTGATTCCTGCCACCTCACCCCTGGCCTTGGAAATCCTATAAATATCCCCCATTTTGGAGAACAAAGGATCCCATCTCATTATCAATTTAGGCATTGTTACTATAGGCATATCATTTGAGCATTGTTGTTATAGGCAATTGCATTAGCTCAATTTGATCATTTCTAGCATAATTATTGAATCATGTAGCTTAATCAATCTCTTTTCTAGCTTAATTGCATCATCATCATAGCTTAATCATGCACATCATTAGCTTAATTAGCCTCTTGGATCAATATATCATAATCAATCTCATCTAGTTTGCACATCTTTATCATTTCAAATCCTTTGTCTAGGTGTAGTCAAGTCATTGGGATTGCTTATCTAGATCTGAGAGCAAATCCACACTAACATCTCTTAGGAGACGATAGGTCGCTTTGTCATGGTTCATCTTTCATTTTCTTTTAATTTTCTAACCATGCTTGTAATGATCTATTGAGTGTTTGTGTTGCAGCTGCAGGTATCACACTTCACATGCACACCATATATACATGTATATATACACATGTATATATATATACATACATGTATACATGTATTACATGTATATACATGCATGTATATATGTACATGTGTACATGTACACACACACATATATATCAAATACTATATATACATATATACGTGTATATATATACATACATATGTATATATAGTATTTGATATATATATATATATATACATACATATATGTATATATAGTATTTGATGTATATATATATGTGTATATATATATGGATTATACACACATATATATGTATATATGTATAATGATGATTTGATATATATATATATATATATATATATATATATAATGTTAAAATAAAATTGAATAGCAATGATAACCAAGTTTTGATTTTATGTTATATATATATATATATATGTATGTATGTATGTATGTATATGTATGTATGTACATATACATATACATGTATTTATATGTATATGTATATGTATATACATACATGTATATGCATATATATATGTGTGTGTGTACATACATGTATGTAAATGTAGTATATATATACATACATACATGTATGTATATGTATATGTTTGTATGTATACATACATACATACATACATACATACATACATATAGATAGATAGATACATACATACATATACATACACACACATATATACATACATATATATACCTATATATACATACATACATACATATACATACATACATACATACATACATACATATTGTATACATATATACATACATACATACATACATACACACACACACACAGATATATATATACATACATATGTACATATATCTATGTATATGTATATATATGTATATACATATATATACATATACATAGATATATGTACATATGTATGTATGTATGTATATATATATGTATATATATATATATGTAGATATACATGTATATCTATGTATATATATGTATATGTATGTATATAAATATATATGTATATATATGTATGTATATATATGTATGTATATATACACACATATATATATGTTGGTAAACAGATTTGTCACTACGGTTGTTTACCTGAAACTGACCCTGTTTTTCTGATAAGCAGCGACAAACGTTCCAACAGTTCGAGAGATCGTTTTGTAAAACATGATCTTCCTCTGCGTTTGAGAGGGGCAGCTCCCTCATATGATAAGGATATTTAGGATTTTCGTGTACTTTTAACCTGGAAGTACCCAAAGGAGAAGACATAGAACTTAAAGAAGATAAATAACAAAAACCCTACTAGGAGACATACGAACACCAAATAGGATTCCATAAATGATAACAATCACAAAAGGGGTTACCACCAAAAAGGCTAGTCATGCAACAATGATGAAAGAAGTACAATAAACCTCGACACACGAAGAGATAGGTTGTACCAACACATGCAAGTCAAGATACCATGAAATGATGTGTTTCATCAATGGATTTCACCAATACATAAAGGGATTACTAACTCAACATATGAGAAATTAGTAATGATAACTCATGAATACATTCCAGACACACAAAATTAATGCATTCTTCATTATCCTTTTTGAAAATATACAAGTTCAAAAACCCCTTAGTACAAAGGTATGGACATCAAAAGATCTCACTTAGTTTCTCTACAAAATTCTCCAGAGTTTTCCCCCTCTATCAACATCCCCCCTACATTACCAATAGCCTTGTATTTATAGGCTTCCCAAAATAACCACGTTAGTAACTAACTTTATTCCTGGGTTAATAACTAACTCTTTTCTACGTGAATTTCAAAGAGTTAATAACTTACACACTTATGCGCAGAAAAAGTCAACTTCCTAACCTTTGGTTACAATAAGCGACATAAGTCACTTTTTACAAAAAGAAAAAATTGAAACTTTATAATTTTGATGAAAAACAATGCAATAAGTTATGTTGAAGTACTTCTTTGTCTTCATCCACTTCATTTGGTCTTTCAATATGTCTCTCCATTTGAAAGGAAATGACAACCTTGAGGTTCTCCATAAGAATTTAAGGGATTGATTGTTGCAATACGCCCATGCATTGATAAAATGATCATTGACACGAAGAAATATTTGTCCACCAATAACCTGTCTTTGAGGAGATGCTCTCCAACCACCTCTGCATCTACTAAGTATCTTCACTTGATTGTTATCACTTGACTTTATTCAAATCCTCGCGAGTTGGTGTTTGCCATCATTGGAAGTCTTAAGTCTTATTTGGAACAAATTTGATGTTCTTCACAATATAGAAAGTAGTGTTTCTTTAATGAATCCCTTTTCAAAGCATCCCACTTTGCAATTAAACCTCCATTCTAATATATAAACAAGAAATTTGTTGAGATCTTCGATATTTAACCAAGGTAACATTGTGAGATGCCATGAGTATACAACACTTTGTGAACCTATCATGAGATCATATCTCTTGTGACATTTCATCGAACAACTACTATGCATTTTCAACAATCTGGATACATGTCTTCCGGAGCATTTCAAACTATGATATCGAAATGGACCTCGTCTATTGCGTAAGTTTCCACATTTATCATTAAGACAATCAGCCCAACAAATTGCACACATCCTTGTAACTTCAATAAAATGCAATTACAATATGTCTCTATGCCTTGCAAGCAGGTAAAACAAAGGTTGATAACAAAGGTTGATGAATTTGGTTTTTACACCTGCCAATTGCACTTTCTGAAAGATTAAAACTTAATAACAAATCTGCAAATCTTGTGTGAATTGCATTAGATGAGATGACATCTTTTGAGGTAGTCTGTTAAATGCCTGTGTGTTGCATTAATTCAAACATTTTGAGGGATTCCTCACAAACTCCATTCCGTGCATATCTTGCATTCATTGCATTCCATGAGACCACATTTCTTTGATCAAAACATGCCACAAGATGACTTTTCTTTGAGGAATTCTGTCAAACTGTTGGCGTGCGTTGTCTATGCTTTCCCTATGCTCCACGATCTGCATTCATGTCTTGTAGCTT